>NC_067155.1:65379158-65544158 GCF_903995435.1 Acomys russatus | reverse complement strand
GGTGACATAGCCATCCCCATGTTAACTGTGGTCTTTATTGTGTGTGGGTGTGTGTATCCAGGCTTACATGTGTCACAGCGTCTGTTGAGGCCTGAAAACAGCTCAGGAATCTGTTCTCTTCTGCCACCTTGTGGCATCTGGGGATCAGGGCTTATGCACAAGCACCTGCTAAGCCACCCACTAGGTTCTAGTAGTCTTAGTGAGTGCCCACAATCGCCTAGTTACCAGTCCTAGAAAGCCAGATGGTTACAGCAGCCTCCATCTATGCTGGCCTGCCCACCACTGCAAGGTTTGTATCTACACATAAAACAGTAAGTGGGAGTCAAGGACAGGCACCCAGGGTGGCCGGCTACACTAGCAGCCTGGATTAGGGCAGTAGAGGATGCTCACAGTACACCAGGCTCCTGTTAGAATGCACTTTCTGGCCCCAGACAGGGCCGAAGGGCCTGTGGGTACAGGACAGCGCCTTACCAGGAACAGCATTTCACTAACCCTCTAGGTCCATGGCCACCCCCATGCAACCACGCTCCTCAAGACTGGCCTGGTTCAAAAGGATGTGACCCCTGCCCTCAAGAGCTCTACCCTCAACATCCCCCTCAAACCTCTACTGCTCCTGCCTGGGTCATGGACAGGACAGGACAGGACGTCCCCAGACCCACAGGACAGAACTTGACTTCCATGTCTCCTCTACCTGGCACTTAGGAAATAGAAAACCACATCTACACACACTCAATGGAATAAACCACGGGACACAGGTCATCTACTTAAATTATAAAGCACTAGTATACAAATGGCACAGAACTTTATTTTTATAATCAGAAAAATAAGTCCCAAACTCTTGCTTCAAAGGCTGTAGCTGAGGATCAGAAAGGGTCTGTCCAGGGCAAACAGGACTAAGGAGAAGAGGTACCAGGTACAACACGGAGCCTGCTCAGCCCAGAGAACCCCAGGTAGCCAGCACAGAAATCCCAAACCTAGGGTCCTCTCTGCTCTGGTTGCCTCCCCTTCAGGGGCTCAATTTAGCCGCGTGGACTCCAGTGTGGGGGCTGCCCTGAGATGGGACTGGGCAGGGAGGTACACTCCTGACCAGGGTAGCGAGCTGTGGGACAGGTGCAGACGGCTCGGTAGCAATCAGTGTCAATATCAAGGCTTCCAGCCGCCCCAAGGTGCTGCCTCTGGGGTGCAGAAAGAGGCCTTGGAGGTGGGGCAGCAGTCAGAGTCGCCACCCCTGCACCTCTCACGCAGCTGTTGAGTCTGTAGCTCTCGCATCATCCCACAGCTAAGAGAAACTGTGACCTGAAACCTGGCTACCAAATCCACATTGTAGCCCTGAGTCCCCTGAGCCATTCTGCTCAGGTCAGGGGAGGGTGTGGACAGGAGCTTAAGGTCTAAGCTGGCACTCCACCACACGTGCCCACCACATACTGGCATACGTGCACTCTGTCACATGTGCCTACCACATACTGCACACATGCACTCCATCACATGTGCTGAACACATACTGGCATACATGTACAAACCACTCAGAGCTGCCTACATGCACGGGAGGTTCAGGGTTGGCAATTAGAGGCATCTAAAGATGCTCAGGGTTCACAAAAGTCTCCAAGACCTTATGGTGGCTGTCCCAGCAGGCATCCACCACAGAGCAGCACCTGTGAGGGACACAGTGACAGCAGAGGCCAAATACCCGTGGAAGGGATAGTGGGGTGACATGGAGTTCATCTCTCCTGATGAGATGGCGCTGGGCCTTGGCCTCGGGCCCCCAAATGCCAAGCAGCCTGGAAACAGCCTTGGGGAAATCTGGAGAGAATCTTAGGCCTACAGAGTGAAGGTTCTCACTAGTGCAGTCCAATTGTAGCATGACAAAGTCACCCTGAAGTTATCTAGGAGGCTCAGGCTCCAAGACTCACAGATGGACCTTGCTGGGTCACCCCTGCCACAGAGTGTCGAGTCCACCGTGACCTCAGGGGCCTGAAGGGATGACCCAATACTGAAGGCCGGGTCACCCCAGGGACAGAGTGTCGAGTCCACTGTGACCTCAGGGGCCTGAAGGGATGACCCAATACTGAAGGCCGGGGATGAGGAGCTGGCACCAGATCCAGCAGGTACCGCCGCCTTGGCTGACAAAGGGGCCTCAGAAGACGCTGGGGGGCCAGGCATGGCTGCCCCGGGAATGAAGGGCGATCCGGTATGGGAAGTAATGGTCGGGGTTTGCGAGGCCGGTCTGGGCCCAGAAGTGACCTCAGGGGCTTCTTTGGGCCCATGAGGGGCTGTTTGGGAAGGTGAGCTTGTTCTGTGCCAACGCTTGGGCACTTCTGTTGTTGTGACTGTCTAGGGCTCAGCAGGGCAAGGTTGGGAGGACTCGTTTGTTCTGGGCCTTCAACTAATTGCTGAGGCTGCTTGGGGCCCAATGGTGGCGGTTGGGGGCAGCTAGGCTGGCCCAGGAGGGATCTATGGGGCTGGCTCTGCTGATTTGGGGCCAAGAGTGCCCTCTGGGGGCCGCAGCACTGGCCTGAAAGGCAGCGGGTGGGACAGCGGCGTGGTTGCAAAGTGAGAGTCCAACGGGATTGGCACTGGGATAGCAGGGACCGTGGGGGCTGGCAGAGCTGTCCTGAGGCAGCCCTACAGGGCTGGTCACTGGGACACAGTGTGGTCCATGACCGAAAAGGTAGGCAATGGTGCCATATGGTCAGTAGAGACCGGCAGAGGTGACACAAGGTCAACAGGGACCGAAGTGGGCGGTAGCGATGCCATGGAGTCTGGATGGACCGCAGGCGCTGCCTGGAGCCTGGAAGAACCATGAGTGACCTGCGGGACTGAGCCAGGTGTGAGCGCTGGGTCTGGCTGAGCTGCTCTGGGGCCGGAAGCAGATGCTGGGGCCGGCGGTGCAGACCAGGGCCCAGAAGTGGGCGCCGGGGCTGGAAGGGCTGTCTCAAGCCTAGAAGTGATCGATGGGGCCAAACACGCTGACCCAGGGGTGGCCGCTGGGGCTGGCAGGGCTGCCCCGGGGCTGGGAGGGGCCCCTGGGTCTGGCTGGACTGGCTGGGCTGTTGCTGTTGCTGTTGCTGGGCCGGGCCGTTCTGGTACCAGGGGCTGGCTGGGAGCGGCCCCCCTTCTGGGGAGCACACCTGCATGGAAGAAAGAGTATGTGTCCACCTGGGCAGGTGTGCCGGTGGACCCCCCATCCTGCCCAGACCCAAGACATGCTATTCCCTCTCCAGAGCCCAATTCCCAAGGGAGTTCACAGCAGCGCCTTAACTGCTGAGGAAAGGCCCTTTCTATGAGAAGTAGGTACAGTTTTAGGGTCCCCAGGAGGATTGCAACTGCAGCACTGTGCCATGATTCAGGACAGACCCCTCCTCAGGCAGCCCAGCCCAGCCCAGCTTCCATCTGCTCTAACAGACCTCATCTGGTCAGGAACAATCTGCCAGGGGAGCCATCCTTTTTCTTGGTTTCTCCTCTCACTCCTGGACCACCAACCTGAAGTCTTTTCTGAACAGTCCCCTCTCTTAGCAGGAGCATGGTACATCCATTTACAGAGACACCTAGTCGGCGGAACCTGATGGGCGCAGTGGGCAACGGGGCTGGCCTATCAGCTTGGCACTGCCACCCGTCCTGGTCAGCACACACCGCTGTACTCCCGGGGAAAAGCAACAGCACTGGCCAGGCAGGCCTTTCCAGCTGGGCAGACAGGTCCCCACACCTCTGTGACCAGCCTGGCTCCTAGCTGTCTACTCCGTTCCCCACGAGCCCAGCCATGATGAAGTGCATTGCCAGGCACGCGAGACGCCAAAGGGTGGGGTCCAGGCTCGCGTAGGGTCCTGGTGCAGATCCCACCACTGCAGAGGTCTAAAGTCGGGGAGGGCACAGGATGCTCACCTGTTTGGAGGGCTGCAGTGGGACCTTCCTCGTTGCTTCATCACAAGCGGGCTCGGGGTCCTGCCCTGGACCGCCGGCCTCCAGGGCCTGCCTGCTCTCACTCAGCTCGGCAGATGGGCAGTTCTCGGACTCTCGGGGCTTCTTGGCGAGGCGCTGGTCCCATTTCTCCTTCCGCTCATGTGGCTTCAAAGCCATATCCTTCTGCAGAGGAAGGAAACACCTGTCAGCTGTGGGAACGCCCTAGGGAGACAAAGCAGGCTTCCAGGCTACTGTGCCTCCTGTGGGGAAGGAGCCATGTGTGAAAGGGAAGGGACAGGTGATGGGTGGGTGACATGGGAAGCCCCAAATCCCCAGGGGCTCAGTATACAGTATTGTAGGGTGTGCACATTTGGCACACCTGGTAACTCTGAGGTGACATGATGGTCTAAGGCTAAGGATATTTGCCACCCTCACCAGGGACACACAAGAAGTGTCCCTGTCAACATGCTATATAGAATAGGAAACTCACTCCAGGTGACTGAAGAGAGGCTTTATGGTCACTACAGTCCTCTGTAATGTCTATGACCATCTGTACCCCACGTTCTGGGGCCTCTACTTCGGTAGCAATGACCAGCACTGATCACGATGGTGCTACAGAAGTGAGGTGAAGACTCACATGCACCTTAGGCTCCCCCCAAAGCAGCGCCAGTGAAAAGGTCTACAGACACACACGGAGACAAAAGATTTACATTTCCTGCCCTGCCTGTCAGTCTTGGACAGGTCAGGGCTGAGTAAAAGGACCTTCTGCAGTACACACAAGTATTCTGCAGGTCCTAATCTCACTGTCCCCACACTGCAGACCATCTAGTCACCTGTCCCCACGGGCCCTGGGCTCTCTCAGAATGTCCTGCTGCTAAAGGCTGGGAAAGAGCTACAGGAACTCTTAGTTATAGTTGAGATGTGGCTGCTGCAGGGTATGTTAGACCCAAAGCCTAAACAAACTGGAGTCACCTGTAATGGGCACTAAGCAATGGCAGTCTGACCAGGACACCAGAGGGTGATGCGAAGAGACAGCAGCTTTGACTTCCCAAAAAGCAGAAAGGCAGCAGAAAAGGAAGTAGTCAGAAGGAATGCCGGCAGCCAGTTGGGTGCAGGCCCTCGCCAAGGGTTTGAGTCCACTACCCATCCTTCCTGTGCATCGGTTTGGCACTTGGCTTTTAGAAAGGGGCGGGGCAGAGACTCCCATTGGCCCCTCCCACTCCGCTGGCCACTTTCTGGCCTCATCTGGCACATAGGACTGTTTTATTTGGCCATCTGCCCCTCTTAGCCTAGGGATGGGCTGAGTGACAGCTGCCAGCCCCTAAGCCAAAAGAAGAGACTTTCAAATTTCCCTTCATAAATGAACCTTGTGTGTACACTAGACTGAGGGAACAAAGGTGACTTGAGGGGCTACTAGCAGGGCTGTCACCAACCTTAATTCTGAAATTCTTAGTGTAAAACAACTTTCACCTAGCATATTAGGAGAGCAAAGAAAGTGCTCAAGAGGCTGGGTGTGGTGGCACACGCCTTTAATGCCAGCACTCCAGAAGCAGGCAGATCTCTTTATTACACACACACACACACACACACACACACACACACACACACACACACACACACACACACACACATTTGTTTGTTCTGTTTTTGTTTTTTGAGACAAGGTTTCTCTACCTGTAGTCCTAGCTGTTCTGGACTCACTTTGTAGACCAGGCTGGCCTGGATCTGAGATCTCCCTGCCTCTGCCTCCCCAGTGATGGGATCCAAGGCATGGACCACCACATCCAACCCACATGCATATGTTCAAAGCCAATCTAGTCTACATAGCAAGTTTCAGGGCAGGCAAGGTTACAAAAAGAAGCCCTGTTTCAAAAAATAAAAGTACTCAATCCCATGCCTTTATGGAGGTGGGGGACATATTTTCTCTGAGCCCTAGGACAAAACTGTTGCTAAGGCAGAAAGGGGAAACATCTGGGGTCCAGGACAAAGCCAAGGTCCCTGCACATGGCTGATGCCTGCTCCAGGATGTCCTGGGAGTGGTGGTCTTCGAGGCCCTCTGCCCCAGTCAGGACAGACTGGACCCTCAGTGCTCTCCCATGAGGTCAGGACTCCTAGGGACAGTCTACCCTAAGCCATTTTTCCTTAGACAGAGAGCAAGGCAGGCCTGCACCCCACTCTCAGTCCTGGGAAGTCACACCTCATGTCTCACTTCTGCCACTCCAGGCCCTGCCAAGCTCCAGCACAGCTGTTTCTCAGCTGTCACCCAAGGTGTCCCCCAAAAGCCTCTTCTGCAACACAGGAGCAGCTGGAGCCACAAGCCTGGGGCATGAAAGGATCTGGGGGTGCTGAAGTGAGTGGAGGAGGGGCGGTGACCGAGCCTGCTCTTCCTCTCTGCGTTGGGGGGAGAGCGCTACCAGAGGCCTGGCTCTGGACAGAGGTCCAGCAGGGTCTGACTGGGGTAGACTGAGTCTAAAAGACGACAGGAACCTAAGCATGTCCCCACAGGGCTCATCCTGGTGTCCGGTGGTGGCAAGACAAGCACGTGTGTCCTGACTACTCTTCCTACAGATCAGAAACCAAGGCTCAGAGCAGGAAGCAGATTTTCCCAGTAGTTCCCAGACTTTCCTGCTATGCCTGGCTGGCAAGGCTGAGGGCTGAGGGCCTCTTTCTGGGAGTGAGGAGACAGTGGCTGGGGAGTGTGTAGAAGCTCACTAGTGACCCTGTAGCCTGAGAACAGAATGTGGGTGACAGAGCCTTGAGAAGCTAGCATACCCCCAACTCTGCTTGACCAATCCTTCTCAGATGGAGGGAGAAGGGGATACTGAAGGTAGCACCGCCTCACCTCATCAGAAGCCACACATCCCTCCCTGGACGGTCGCTGTGCTCCTTCCCAGTGTAAGTCTAGGCCACTCAGTCCCCAGTTCTAAGTGTACTGGCAACACAGGAGGGCAGGGCACGTCATACAGAACGGAGTCTGCTCAAGCAAGGGGCAATCAAATCCCTACGGCGAGCATGAGCACCCCAGAGCCGGTGCCTGAGGGGCAGTGAGGCCAGGACGAAGACAAGCACCTCTGTGAGAACTCTGGGCCTTTTGGAGATGGGGAAGCTGTCAGGGTAGAGAACTAGCTGTATGTGGAGAGCGGTGAGGACCACAGCCAAAATGCAGAACTGGACATGGCAGGCTGGAATTAGACGTCCAGTCAGATGCCCAGGCAAGTGTCATCATCAACGTGGACAAAGCAGGAACAGAGGGAGCTGCCACTCTCTAGGGATCTATGTCAGACTCTCATCAGTGCCTCACCAGCCAGCCATGGACACTCAGGAAACGCCTTATTCTGTTCTGTGCCTCAGTTTCTCCATGAGGATAGGAACAACATTGCAGCCTCCTTAGGGCTACCAGGAGGAAATCCCAACCCACAAAATCCTCCAACCACACCTGCACCCTGGACAGTGCAGCATTAACTTGTTTCTGCCACTAAGCAACAAGGCAGTGGGGGGTTAAGGCCAAGATTTTGAGGGACTATAGCTTTACCACCCAGGCATCCTGAGAAGTCCAAGAGACAAGTGGCTGTTCCCCTCCTGAGGCAGCTGCTTCAAGTGAGAACCAGAGTTGGGCTACCTAACCATGCCATAACTAGGCTCCTACCGGGAATCACCCTAATACACAGCTGTATGCACTACACATGCTGAGCTGGCCAAGACAGCTGTCTGCGCTATTAAGCCACAAACCCAGATGCTATCCATCCCAGTTTGCAGTAGAAACCACACAGAAAAGCTCCTGCTGTGCTGAGGAACAATAGTGCCTAGCTGGTACATTTCTTTACTCAGGTAGAGATTTATTTATTATGTATACAGTGTTCTGCCTGCATGTTCACCTGCAGGCCAGAAGAGGGAAGGACATCTCATTACAGATGGTTGTGAGCCACCATGTGGGTGCTGGGAATTGAACTCAGGACCTATGGAAGATTAGTCCTGGGCTCTTAATCTTTGAGCCATCGCTCCAGCCCTGAAATGTACTTTCTAAGCTGCCACCCAATGACTAGCCATCCCCAAAAGGCACCAGCACCCCCTCTCCTTTCAGTTGTACTCTAACTGGTTCCCTCCAAGGTGGCCTGAAGCCCACTATTCTGTGCCTCTTTCTCCATGGGCCCCAGACTCCAGCCACACCCCTCCCAGGCCCTGCTAACACTCAGTGGTGACAGACCTTATAGGGCTTATAGGATGGATAGGAGTCTCACGCCACTGGCCCAGTCAGCCCAGGTCACCAACACTAAGCCCGGGTCACCAACACTCAGCTGGGCCTGCCTGCTTATGCACCAGCCCTGCAAACTAGTACAGAAGGCCCTGTCTAACCTGCCGTACAGGGAGGGCTGAGGAGCAGGCTCCTGGCAAGGAGTGGACCTACGTGGCATCGCCCTCCCTGCACTTCTCTAGTCCTGCCAATCTGTGTCTGTGAAGGTATCAAAATCGCCATGCTGTTCTTGCTGGGTCAAGCAGATCTACTCCACATCCATATCCACAGGCCTAGCCTCCAGTCAAGGGCTGCCTTCTGCTTTGCTCAGTGTGGAGAGAAAGCAGCTCCCTGGCATAGGTGACACTGAACACCTATGGAGAGAGGGCCAGCAGAGACGAGCTGGTATGCATGCGGGGGCCGGCCAGGTGCCTGCTGTCCCACTGCAATGTTTTTCCCATATGCTCTACTCTATTGCAGCTCATCACATCCCCCTGACACCCAGCCAAGGATTCACCCAGAGCTGGAAGCTATGACCACAGGGGAGCACAGGTCGGGAGCACAGGTTCTCTCCATCCTAGTGGGTGGAAGAGCTGTAGGTTAACAGCGGCCTAGATTCAAGCACAGATCATCTTGGTAGGAACAGGGAGCTCACGGTAGCTCACAAGGAAGTTATCCCATAACTGTGGAGTCTGGGTGGAGGGTGCTACGGTGAGTGTAGATAGGAGGCAGCTTGAGCCACAGGAGTTGAGTGGATTGGGCCCCTCCCGGACCACCCAACCCAAAACCAGGCTCAAGTCACCCGGGCTTTAGAGATGCGTTGTGCTGTACCCTGTAGCCCTACAGGTCTTGGCTTCTGCTCACACACCACCTCCTAAGAAGGCTTCCTGACTCAAAAGCCAGGCCCCACCACAAACCACACTGACCAACTGTCACCAGCTAACAAGACTAGACTCAAGGACCTAAGATTTTTATTTAGGGGGGGGGAAAAAAAAGATAGTTATTCCAGAATGTAGAAAAAGAAATTCCCAATCCAAACCAGCAGGCAAGCTGGTGGAACAGGATAGCCTCAGCACAACCCCACAGCGGCAAAGCTCATAGCAAAACCTAGAATGGACACCTTCCATATGTGCAACCGTCAGAGAAAAACCACCAAGCCACGGCTTTGGCAGTGCTAAGAACGCAAGATGAAGCCAGGTGTAGTGGTGCACACCTTTAAGCCCAGCACTCAGAGGCAGGTGGATCTGTGATTGATTTCAAGCCCAGCCTTGTCTACACAGTGGGAGCTCCAGGACAGCCAGGGCTATACCAGAGATTCCCTGTCTAGAAAAACAAAATGAAAAAAGGAATGCAAGATGAAAATGAAACTGGCAGCACAAGCAAAGCAGGATGACCAGAGCCAAGTGCTGCAGGACCCAGTGAGAACTCCAGAGCGCGGCCCAGTAGCTTTGGGAAAAGGGCTTCTCACTAAAGCAGAACAAGAGTTTGGAGGGGGGGCTGGAGAGATGGCTCAGAGGATAAGCACACTGGCTGTTCTTCCAAAGGTCCTGAGTTCAATTCCCAGCAACCACATGGTGGCTCACAACCATCTATAATGAAATCTAGTGCCCTTTTCTGGCGGGTAGATGTACATGCAGGCAAAACATTGTATGCATAATAAATAAATCTTTCTAAAAAAGGATTTGGAGGGGGGAAAGGTGTAACAAAACAAATAAAACACGCTTGGAAGGCAGAGACAGGGGGATCACTGTGAGTTTCAGGCCAGCCTGGTCTACAGGTCAGCCAAGGTTAACACAGAGAAACCCTGTCTCAAAAAAAAAAAAAAAAAAAAAAGCCGGGCGTGGTGGTGCACGCCTTTAATCCCAGCACTCGGGAGGCAGAGGCAGGCGGATCGCTGTGAGTTCGAGGCCAGCCTAGTCTACAAAGTGAGTCCGGGACAGCCAGGCTGTTAAACAGAGAAACCTTGTCTTTTAGGGGGAAAAAAGCTGGACGGTGGTGGTGCACACCTTAAATCCCAGCACTTGGGAAGCCAAGGCAGGAGGATTGCCTGGTCTATAGAGCAAATCCAGGACAGCCAAGGCTACACAGAAAAACCCTGTCTCAAAAAACAAAAACAAAAAAAGAAAAAGAAAGAGAAAAAGAAAAAAAAATGTAACTCAAGTGGTAAAGCGTTTGCCTAGTATGGCCTTTTTGTTTTGTTTTTTTTTTCAGACAAGGTTTCTTTGTGTAGACCAAGCTGATCTCAAACTCAAGCGATCCACCTGCCTCTGCCTCCCAAGTGCTGGGATTATAAAGGTGAGTGCCACCACACCAGGCAAGACCTGGCCTTGATGCCACATACCACACCAAGTCTGGTATGATACATACGTTTCTAATTCCAGCACTTGGGAGGAAGAGGCAGGTTATCAGGTACACAGCAAATTCAGGCCAGGAGACCAAGGAACCACCCTCAGAGCGCCCCTTCCAGCCACACTGTGGTCATGTCTCTCCTCCAGGTGTCACTCTAGGCCTGTTCCCAGGGCTCTTGTTCATGCAGATCCAGGTCAGCCTGCTAGAGGAGAGCAGGACAGAAAGAGCCGTAAAGGGACAGGAGGTGCCACTCCCTGTTGTGGCCTTCCTAAACAAGCAGATAGTTTGGGGAAAGAGCCTTCCAAGTGGAAGAATAGTTCTAACCAAGGTCCAAGTTGAGTGTGCGGGACTCCAGGGAGGCAGGATCTAGATGCATAGAGAAGAGCTTCCAGGAGATAAATAGGAGCTATACAGCCGGGGGGGGGGGGGGGGGGGGCTCTCCTGCATCACAGTACCAGGCACGGCAGGCCAAGAAAGTGTGGGCTCCAGACCAGGCGGCCCAAGGCCTTGCACTCGCATGGGCTAAGGTGCCTAAGACAGCCTTGCTTTCATGCTATGTCCATCTATTCACCTCCTGTGAGTGGCCAACACAGTCCAAGGACAGCTTAGATTCCAGGCTTCGGACAAAGCATGTGCACACACCAAACCTCACAACAGGAGGCAGCCACAAGGAGGTACTTTGGACAAGATGTTCAGACTCTTGAATGGAAAACACTGCCTGCCATAGCGCTCCTCTCTGCCCACCCAGATGTCTGTGTGGTCTCAGTTCCCACAGCTATGTACAGAGACAGGGCAGGGCATGGGCATATAGATGCAGAACAGTGTGGGGCACGCACTCCCTGTTCGGGTCACAGAAAGACCACCTACCCCAGAACACAGCCAGTGAATGCCTTCCTTCCCAAGCTGTGTCCCAAGACCCTATACCTACAGACATGAGACTCATGGTAAACCCCCAGGTCTACTTTGCTGTTCAGCCATTCACGGAAGTCACATTACAGACTAGGGGCTCTCAGCTAGACTGACAGCTTGTTTTTCATTTTGTTTTGTTTTGTTTCATTTTGTTTATTTATGTATATAGTGCTCTGCCTGCTTGTAGCCCTGCAGGCCAGAAGGCAGGCATGAGATCACATTATAGATGGTTGTGAGCCACCATGTGGTTGCTGGGAATTGAACCCAGGACCTTTGGAAGAGCAGCCAGTGCTCTTAACCTCTGAGCCATCTCTCCAGCCCCCCTTGTTTTGGTTTTTGAGACAGGATTTCTCTGTGTAGCCTTGGCTGTCCTGGACTTGCTTTGTAGACCAGGCTGGCCTTGAACTCATACAGATCTGACTCCTCTGCCTCACTGAGTGCTGGGATTATAGGAGTTGAACTAACATGACACCCAACTGTTTGGGGGTTTTTTGGGGGGAGGGGGTTTCTCTGGCTTCCCTGGAACCAGTTCTATAGACCAAACTGGCCTGCCTCTGCCTCCAGTGTGTATGATGGCGTGTACCACACACAACCTCCAAGAACTCACCCATCTTAAAGACCTTGACTTTCCAATCACCCTCAATCAACTTCCTGCTTAAATCAACAAAATCACATGACATGAAACCACTTCTGCTTGGAGATTATAGTAAAAATGCTCTCTGGATGCGGTTCACCTTCCAGCTACAGGGACCTGATCCTGGGCCCCAGAGCCTTAGCCCTAAGGGACACAAAGTGCTGCCTGGGGCTGGATGCAGGGCTCAGCCTGCCTCCTAGACATACAGGTACCAGCACAACTTGTTCAGTGACCTAACGCACTTCTGTTGGGTGGAGGGGATGCTTCTGGCCGTACACCAGCTCCTAACCCTCTCACTGCTGGGTGTGAGGGGAGCACCGCCCCCTATCACCAAGGGAACAAGAGCTACATTTCCTAGCTGGGCGAGGTGGCGCGCACCTCTAATCCCAGTACTCCAGAGGCTGAAGCAGGCAAACACTGAGTTCGAGGCCAGCCTGGTCTACAAAGAGAGTTCAGGACAGCCAAGGATACAGAGAAACCCTGTCTCGAAAGGCAAAACAAACAAACAAACAAACAAACAAAAAAACCCCACCTCTACATTTTCTAAATGTCCAAGAATCTATTATTCTACGGGTCTTGTCCTTTATTCAGCCTGCTAAGGAGCTCAGCCCACTTGCCCTCAGTTCCAACAGGAGTCTAAATCTGTGGATCATTAAGTGTCATCCTGCACCCTCTAGCCAACAAGCACCATAACATTTGGGGAAGTATGTATCGTCCACTTCAAGGACAAAGGGAAATGTGCAAAGATTATCTGAGGCTGCACTGGCACAGGGGGCCGACACAGGCACCTCAAGCTCGGTAACGGACATCCTTCCATGGCACAGGGGGCCTACACAGACACCTCAAACGAGGTAACGGGCACTTAACATGGAGGGTAGTGCAGGCTTCTCGGACACTCAAACAGTGTCGTGACATCATGCAGGGACCCTAAAGTCACTGTTGAGACAAGCTCGCCTTCTGGGCTGGAGTCCTGAGAATGTAGCTGGCCATCTCTTGAAACATGTGAGGCTGCAGACTCCAGTCTGGTTATGCCTCCTCGGATTCCTCATCTGTAGAGTGGGAGTGGCCAAACCTGATTAAAGGGCCATTAAACAAATTCATATCTATAAAGCCAACTAGCAGGGTGAACTAGTCATCACTACGATAGGAGGGCATTATAAATTACTTGATCTTGCTGGGCATGGTGGCACACGCACCTCTCACGGCCAGGCTCAGAAGGTCAGAAGTGAGACTGCCGTGAGGGTACCAAGGCTCTGTATGTGTATAGGGACAGCCAGGATAATCTCTCAGAGCCCCGGGGTAAACTGGTGAGCCTGTAAAAGCCAACCTATATGTGGCCTAGAAGAGGTGGCAAGCTATGCACTGGTGGCGGGCGTGGTGGATCGTGGAGCACACCTTTAGTCCCAGCACTCTGGAGGTGGATCTGTGAGTTTGAGGCCAGCCTGGTCACAAACGAACAAACACAAACAAGCAAATAAACAAAAAGAAATACACACCTGGAGCCAACACAAACAGACCACTTAGATATGGGCTGTGGTATCATGACAGTGAGATGTGACCTTAAGGCTTCCTAAAGGGCCATTCCTCTCTTCCCTATGTGGAGTCTATGTTGTTTTTGTTTTGGGTACTGGGAATCCAAAGGCACAATCCTCCCATTGACAAGTTTGAGGGGGAATCCCAGGGTTACCAAGTCAGTCTCCAGTGTGGTAGGAAACCAAAAGGTACAAAAGGACATACCCACATGCGCGCGCACACGCCTTTAATCCCAGCACTTGGGAGGCAGAGGCAGGCGGATCTCTGTGAGTTTGAGGCCAGCCTGTTCTACAGTACCAAAAAAAAAAAAAAAAAAAGAAATGTCCCTGCAGATTGGCCTGGTGGCTCACATCTTTAAGCCCAGTACTCCAGAGGCAGAGGCAGGCGGATGCCTGAGTTCAAGGCCAGCCTGGTCTACAAAGTCAGTGATATAGAGAGGCCCTGTCTGGGAAAAAAAAAAAGCTGGGCGTGGTGGTGCAGGCCTTTAATCCCAGCACTCGGGAGGCAGAGGCAGGTGGATCCCTGTGATCGAAGCCAAGGCCAGCTTGTCTACAAAGCGAGTCCAGGACAGCCAAGGCTACACAGAGAAACCCTGTCTTGAAACCCGCCCCCTCTCCCCCAAAAAGGCCAAAAAGAAACATCCTTGCTTCAGATGAGATCTTAATTGACAACACCAAACAGTACACAGGCAGGAAAACAGCTCTTAAGGTGAGGCTGTAAAGCCGGGGAAAAGGCCAAACTAACGATCAGGCTCTTAGAGTTCTTCCTGGACCTGGCAGCAGACACAGGTACAGCAAGGTGGGAGGTGAGACTGCAGATCTGCAACACGTGGTACCATGGCTGCAATGTAAGGGCTGCTTTAGTAGTGTCTGGCTATGTCAGTATCATTAAGTCAGAAAAGCCCAAGCCATCCTGTCTTAGTACATCCAGCACCGGGCACAATACAACTACACAAATCACCTTAGTTCAGGATCCCTGCCTTGGGCACAGAACTCATGTACGGCAGAAGACCATGGGGCTGAACACAAGGTATGGCCCAGCCCTGCGTTCATTCACAGCGTCCCAGGGCTACTCACAGTGGCCTTTACCATCTGACCCTCACCGCTACAGACCCGGCAGACCCCAAAACTAGGATGTGAACTTGGGGGAACTCTCTTTAGATGTGCAATAACCAACTCCCCTTTCTCAAAGCTTTGCCTGAGACTAGGGAATCGCAGATCAGTTGGGACTACAACCTAGCAGAGGAGACGTGGTTCCCACACTGCTCACCTAGATGGAGAGCTCTGCATTCCTAGGGCTTAGCAGGGCCTTTGAAGGCTCTCCTGGTACCCTGAAGGCCTGATCAGTATTTCCAGAGGCACAGTGGCCTCTTTCGCCCGCCCACCCACCCACTCACTGGCTGGCTGGCCATTTTGATTACACTGTCCCACTTCCTCCTCTGCTAACCTGAGTTCAGGTAGGAAGGACACTTTGCTCAGCCGCACAGGTGGTATTTTTAGTAAATCAGTACCTACACCCACGAAATAAATAACCACCAAGCATCTGTCAGTTGATTCCTTGTCCCCTCCAAACAACCCTTGAACAGCAAGGACCCCAAGAGTCCATCTTATCGTCGGTGCCTCCCGAGGCCCGACACCGTCCAAATCCCCAGCTGGTCCTGGAACCAACGATAACTTGGCAACAAGTAACAACTGCTACAAGGCCCGCTTGGACGGCATGGTTTAGGTCCTCCCACACACCCCTCGCTCCGGGTTTCCTTCCTGGCAAGGTGCAGCGCCGGCCCAGGCGGCGTGCGGAGGGGCTTCCATGGCCCCGGGTCGGCCCTTCCAGCCCACCTACCTCCAGGGCCTCCAAGGTGCTGAAGCTGGCTATGGCGAAGCCGTCGATAACCTCCTCCTCCTGAGAGCTGGACTCGCGGCGGCGGCGCCGCGGGGGGCGCGCGGCGCGCAGGGGCGTCGGGCGCTGGGGTGGCGCGCCGTGGAGTCCCGCGTTCTCCTTGCCGGGACTGGGCTCCGGCTCGTCGCCCGACGACGGGCTCTGCGCGCGGGCGTCCCGGGCGGCTTCCCGACGCCGGCCGCGGTCTCGCTGCGCGCGCGAACGGCGGCTCGGCCGGACCTTGGCCACCATGGCGGCGCCGCGGCTGTGACCTTGGCGCCCCGCGCCGCCTGCTACGCCGCGCCGCGGGGCTGCGAGGGCACGGCGCGGGCTCGGGGCCGGGGCGGGCTCGGGGCCGGAGCGGGCATGCCGGGCGCGGGTTCTCAGCACCGGACGCCGCGCGGGCTGGGACCCCGGGTCCGGGCGCGGCGCATCGGAGGGCAGCCGGCGATCGGCGGCCCTACACCAGGGCCTCGGGGAACACAGCCGATGGCTACGGGCGGGCGGTGACAGCGGGCGGCCGAGGGCGGCGGGGTGGCGGAGCTCCTGAGCACCGGGATCGTGGGGCAGACTCAGTAGTGGCAGCGGCCGGAGCGGATAACAACTGACGCACTTCCGCCGGGCCGGAGTGCCAGAGGAAGCGGGTGCAGCAGGGGGAGGCTGACCCGCCTGCTCCGCCCCGCCCCGGCCCCGCCCCGGCCCCGCCCTTCCGGACTCGATGGCCCCTCGCCCAGCCACATTAGGCCCCGCCCCTAGGGGAGGGTCTTCCCTCTGCCCCGCCCCTGCAGCAGGCCGCACCGTCGCTCATTTCTCCTTAGAATTCCGCGCTCCGACTCCCCGTCAGGCCACGCCCCTTTCTGCCCAGTGCCACCTCTCCACCCTAAACTCGCTGGGTTCCTTAAGCCCCGCCCTAGCTTTCCAATCCTGCTCACCTGTGCGAGGCGGTGTGCCTAGTCCTTGGCCAGATCCTGCCCCCTCCGTGCCCCGCCCAGCTGACCACGCCTACTCGGCTACACGCTCTCATTTCCACGTGGGAGGCGATGGGTCTTTGAAGCACGGAGCGAGTGGGCCGGTCCGTAATGGGTACCCACTGTCCTGGATGTTTATGTCGTCCTCCACCTGCAAGCCCTCAACCCAGTCTCACCCTGCCTCCAAAGCTAAATTAGTTGGCTCTCTGAAAACCAAACCCTCTAGGCTCAAGCGTGCTTTCCTTAGGGACCTGGAGACTGCTGCTCGCGGAAGACGTGGGGAATGGGCAGCTAAGGAAATTCGAAGCTGGACAAAACGGTGGGTTTCCTCGGCACCTGGTGCACGTGGAGCAGGACACTAATTCACACAGCAATTGCCCTTAAAAACCTTGTTCTGAGGTACTTTGATGACTCAAGTGGGAACAGTTGACGTGAAGAAAAGGGAGGTATTGAGTGAAAAGTCACACTGAGCCAGGCCATCACCCTGAGCATTGGAGGCCCTGAGAGGAAAAAGACACAGCGGGAGAAAGCCCCTGAACAGGACCTCAGGTGCACATCATCTGGCCCCAAGAAGGCCACAGGCTCTCTGCAATGCTGTCCCGTGGGCATCCGGGAAGATGGCCTACCTTCCACAAGTGCCCTTTCACTTCCAACCCAGACACCAGCACACCTGCCAGCCTACACTTGGTCGGGGTGGGTCTCCCGGCTCTCCTCCCGTTCCAGGTTTTATTATGAAAACACAGCTAGCATCTAATTAGCTAAGCGTGGAAAGCAAAACCAAAGCACCCTCTCACTCCAGCTCACTTCTCTCTAACACACTTCCTCCCGAGGACACCCCCACCCTCTGCTTATCTAACCCAAGAACCCACATTTTAAAGTCTTCAATAGAAATAGAAGGTAGACTTGCTTATCAGAAATGCTGGGAGAGGGGGAGAGAGAGCAAAAATGTCTGGATTATAATAGTGAAGAGCCTGGGCTGGAAATCTCTTCGCAGAAGCTGGGGTACAGCAGCAGTGCCCAGGAACAGGCTGGGACTGGGAGAACCTGGAGGCCAGGTCCGCTTTGCTATGTTAAATAGGCACATCAGCCTCTAGTTCCGGGCCTGAAACCCAACACCACAGTTCTCAAGAGCGTTGCCTCAGTGAAAGCGGGGCGTGGGCGGGGGAAAGGCTCCGGAGACCAGGCTAGGGACCTTTCCTTCCCAATTCCCTTAGTTCCCCTGGGGTAGAAAACTCCCAGCTTCCTTACATCCTTTAATTCATTTCCAACTTAGGGACCAGCTACAGTCCCCCTGGGGGAATGGGGCTCTAGCTCAACTATTCCCCCAGGGAAGGCAGCTGTGGAGCGATTTCTGAATGGATTTTCCCCGCAGGAAGCACAGTGAGGGAGGCCGGGCTAAGATGGGCTGGGAACAGGCTCGTTTTACCTGAGCCGCTGACTGAGCTCTCTCTCTCTTGCTTCCACTTAACAGAGACATTTTGATGGCCCAAGTCTCCACCCAGGTTTGCAAGGACTGGCAACACAGAGACCCTCCACAAACAGCTGCTTCCCAGGCTACTGCCTGTCTCCCCACAGCTCTGGTCTTTACTCATTCCTTCCCAGAGTGAGGCGCCCCTGTTATAAGGGAATACGGGTGGCTTCCTGAGTTCTTAGTTTTGTAGATAGAGGTATGTACAAATACTCAGGACAAAGCCTGGGGACCTTTTACTAGAATTTGAGAGGAAAACAAAGAAACAGCATAGGCAAGCTGTACATTTCGGCAGGCGCACTGAGGAGGGATCTGGGTAAGAGGGAAGTCTTGCCTTCCTTCAGCTGAGTAAGAATGCAGGCTCCAAGCCAGGTGTGGAGACTTCGGGTGTCTGTAAAGGGGTGGTCTCCAGTCAAGGTCTTTTCAGGCCTTCTGGATTAACTCTTTAAAAGGTTTGATTCCTGAGGGGCTTGACAGAAGGCTCAGCAGTGAAGATCACCGGCCGCTTTTCCAGAGTACTAGTGTTCAGTTCCTACCACCCACATGGCAGCTCAAAACTGTCTGTAACTCCAGTTCTAGGGGATCCAAAACCCTTACACAGACATACATGCAGGCAAAACACCAGTGCACGTAAAAAATAAAAATAAACCATTAAAGAAAAGATTCGGGTTTTGAAACAGAAGTGTGTGGCCTCCACTATGGCCGAGGGAAGCCTAGAATTCCGGATCCTCCTGTCACCACCTCCCACGGATGCTGGGGTCCCTGGTGTTCACAGTGGATTGACCAGAAAGGTAGGGGACAATATTATAACCTTGTGATTTTACAATCTTTTGGGCAGCTTAGGATGCTATGTTTTCACCCACAGTAAAAGATACAATTTAGGTTCCATTCCCCACCACCCCCACTCCCAGACAGGGTCTCTCTGTGTAGCCTTGGCCATCCTGGACTTGCTTTGTAGACCAGGCTGGACTCGAACTCACAGAGATCCACCTGCCTCTGCCTCCCCAGTGCTGGGATTAAAGGCGTGTGCCACCACGGACAGGCTGATTCCATTCTTTTGAACAAAAGTCCTGTGGGGGGGGGGGTCACTCAGGAGGCAGAGGCAGATGGATCTCTGTGAGTTCGAGGCCAGCCTGGTCTACATAGTAAGTTCCAGGACAAGCCAGGACCCTGTCTGAAAAACCAAATAAAACATATCTGTAGATTAAGGAGAATCAAGGAGAAAGGAAAAAGGGAGTAAATCTATAAAACAGGCACATTTCAGCAGGGTAGCCTTCCCCTACTGCCTTCGACAAAGCCGCGCCCCACCTCCACCTTCCTCCCTTTCCTATGGTGTTTTACATCTTAGGACGGGCAGTCAAAGGGTCTTTTCAAATTCTAAGAAGGGTAATTGTGATATTTTACATTTCTGCTTTTCCTTCTTATTGAAACTAGTTAGGCCTTGGGTGGCAATGCACACTTTTAATCCCAGCATTTGGGAGACAGAGACAGGTGGATTGGAAGCCAGCCTGCTCTACAAAGGGGTCCAGGGCTACACCGAGAAGCCCTGTCTTGAAAAACCAAAAAATTAAAAAAATAAAAGGGGGCGGTGGTTGCGTTACTTAAGTATTTAAATGAGGTCACAAGTCACTTCCTGAAGTCTGTTGGTCTGGATCCCAGCTGCTAAGATAAAGCCTAAGTCACAG
This sequence comes from Acomys russatus, assembly GCF_903995435.1. Lineage (NCBI taxonomy): Eukaryota > Metazoa > Chordata > Mammalia > Rodentia > Muridae > Acomys > Acomys russatus. Next base: position 65,524,609 of record NC_067155.1, on the reverse strand, counting down.
GCTCGCAGAGAAAGTCGGGTGCTATTACTGTAAATAAAGGGTTAGTGTTGTCTGTGAGATTCCCACAAGATACCTGAAAAAGGAGTCAGATCATACTTCAAGGTCATGTACACGCAGGCCTTAAACTTGATTAGCCAGAGGTGATGGCGCACGCCTTTAATCCCAGCACTTGGGAGGCAGAGGCAGGCGGATTGATGTGAGTTCAAGGCCAGCCTGGACAAAGTGAGTCCAGGACAGCCAGGGCTACACAGAGAAACCCTGTCTCAAAAAAACTAAAACCAAACCAACCAACCAACCAAAGGAAAAACTGGTTGATTGTGTTAACCACCCTCATGGTAAAAGACCCTAATTGTGCTGAAATGTATCTATCAATCATCTGTCTAATTTCATTCTTTTTTTTTTTTTTTTTTGTACCAGAGTTAATTTTGGGTTTTTGAGACAGTGCTTCTATGTGTAGCCCTGGCTGTCCTGGAATTCCCTCTAGACCAGGCTGGCCTCAAACGCAGAGGCCTCTGCCTGCCGAATGCTGGGGTTAGAGGCATGTGCCACCTGGCTGTACCAGAATTCTTGATTCTCAGCTGGCAAAATGGTTCAGACCCTAGAACTAAGGGCCTTGCTTTCCCTTCCAAGTCTCCATAGCCCAGAACACCCCCTGTCTTTCTACCCTGCTTCCCCCACACCACCTCAGGCCCTCACCTTTTCCCCAATCTACCCAGGGCTGCACTTGACTACTGCCTCGGCCCAGGCCTGTACCTGGCCACCGCTACCTAGGGCAGAGAGTCCTCTGTCTGGAACTCTGAGAGGCAGTTTCCAGGCTGACCCCTCAGCTGAGCTCACCAGCCACCTGTGCACTTCGCCTTCAAGCCCCACCCTTCCTGTGCTGGACTCTGTGCAAAGCCAATGGTGACACTGTGACATAAGTGAGTTCATCTGCACCTCAGCTGCGTGTGTTTGGGATGCTGAGCCCGGCTTGTCTATGACAGTCAACAGTGTGGCCAACTCAGAAGTCCCTCTCTACCCAACCAGGAAACGGGGTCAGTTCTCCCTCAGTGCTGACTAGTATTCAGCCTGGAAAGGAAGCGTTAAAACTTTGCTTGTGGGGGGAGGGGGCCAGCCTGGTACACAAAGTGAGTCTAGGACAGCCAAGGCAACACAGAGAAACCCTGTCTTGAAAAACAAAAACAAACAAACTTAGCTTGTGACAAAGTGGCTTAAAATTCACTCTACTGTCCAAGATAGACTTCCTAGTGAGAATATAGGGGAGAGCCATCACACCCAGCTCAGCTGTTGGGTTTTTTTGTTTGTTTTGTTTTTTGTTTTTTCTGTGTCACCCTGGCATTCCTGGACTCACTTTGTAGACCAGGTTGGCTTCGAACTCAGTGATCCTCCTACCTCTTGTTCCTGAGTGATGGGATTAAAGGCATGGGTGCCACCATGCCTCATTTTTGTTTGTTTTTGAGACAGGGTCTCACTGTGTAACCCAAACTGACCTACAACTCTTGGCAATCCTCCTGCCTCAGCCTCTTAAGTGCTGGAATTACAGGCATGTGTCACCACGCCCAGCTTTCAGCTGTTGTTTTCTTGATCATCAGGTTGTAGGCTGCCTGGAGGGGCTGACCTTTAATTGGTGGGCGAGCCCATTCCACAGTGTTTGCAGACTGCGGGGTGGAGGGAGGCTAGGCTGACCCTGTACCTTACATGGGGCAGCACCCCTGGAGGTTTTGAGCTCTGGTGGTGGCAGCGTTACAAAGAAGCCTGTTTCCAGGGCATGGTTCCACTGTATCAGTTCAGGAGGTCCAGACTAGTAGTCATTTGTCCTGTCGTTGGAACTAACCTTCTGGAGAACTCTGTCCAGCCATAGTGGCCCCTCTTGGTGGCTCCTGTTCAGAGATTCGGCTCTTCCGCCTGCTTCTCTGGGCCCAGGCATGTCGCTCCAGGCTCAGGCCTGTGGCATCCCCTCTCTTTCTAGTCCCACAAAACATCACTGCTGCCTAGAGACTGACTACTGGCCTGTCTGAACAGGAAAGACATTCCTGGTGGCCATGGGTCAGGGGACAGCCACTGAACAACTTGTGTGTCCTTAGCAAAGCTGAAGGAGAAGTGAAACAGCCAGTTTTATAACCCAAGGAGGCCTTTGTGGCTATATCCAATGACAGTCAACATTGAAGACCCAATTTCTTTTTTTTTTTTTCTTTCTTTCTTTCTTTCTTTTCTTTTCTTTTTTTTTTTTCTTTTTTTTTTTCTTTTTCTCCTGAGACAGGGTTTCTCTGTGTAGCTTTGGCTGTCCTGGACTCGCTTTGTAGACTAGGCTGGCCTTGAAGTCACATCAATCCACCTGCCTCTGCCTCCCGAGTGCTGGGATTAGAGGCCTGTGCCACCACGCCCGGCTGAGGACCCAATTTCTATACCTGAATTCTGGGCCAGGAATACATAGGCCTTGTTTTGTCACAGGTAGAGGTAAGGACAGTGGCTCAGGTGCCTTGAGCCATTAGCTACTGCCTATGCATGCCAGTACAGGTAGCTACTTGCAGGGACGGCCCAATACCTATCCATCCTGGTGCTCAATGGTTCTTCCCCGCCCCCCCCGCAGGGTTTCTCTGTGTAGCCTTGACTGTCCTGGACTCACTTTGTAGATCAGGCTGGCCTCAAACTCATATCGATCTGCCTGCCTCTGCCTCCCAAGTGCTGGGATTAAAGGCATATACCACCATGCCCAGCTTGCCTCAGTCTTGAAATGGGCTAACAGATGTCACTCCCCAGACCACCCACATGACCCTTCGCCTAGCACCACTGCCTTCCCTTGTCACCAGACCCAAGCTCATTAAGAGCAAAGGCCAGACCTTCGTAAGTACACATGCATCACACTTCCCGGCTCCGTGAAAGAGGCCAGTTCTGGATGCTGCGGTGGGAGGTGTCAGAGTTTGCATGAGCGACAAGTGAAACAAGACTATCTGCAGGCAGTCCCTTAAGCTGCCTCAGCCTGAGCATGGTCTACATACATAAGAAAGAAAATAGACTGGGAGAAATTGTCTGAATTACTTAAAAATTACAGAAAACCAAAACTGATTGGCTTATATCACTGTGAGAGTTTGACATCTGCCTGGGTTTCAAATAGGGCTGGATTCAGACACTGGATGGCTTTGGGGCTTTTTGTTAGAGTCCAGTCACTGAAGAAAACTAACTCCCAACCAAAAAAGAAAAATAAAAAGGAAAAACAAAAAGGCCAGCCATGATACGGCACGCCTTTAATCCCTCTGGGGAAGCAGAGGCAGGTGGATCTCTTCAAGTTCAAGGCCAGCCTGGTCTAGAAAGCACATCCAGGACAGCCAAGGCTACACAGAGAAACCCTGTCTTTAAAAAACCATTAAAACAACAAAAACAAACTCCTCAGACTTTAGTAGTATGCAAGCAACAAAGAGTGTTTATTCTGCAGAGAATTCCAGTATGCCGGGGTCCTTCATTCATACAAAATGGTGACCACCCTGGTCAAAGGAGACATCTAAGAGGGTGTACTATCTTTTAATTTGATTGGGTGGACTAAGGAACAATCACAGGGGGCCTAAGCTGATAGGCTCAGATCTTTCCCACATGTGCTCTTTCTAAGTTTTCTCACCACGAATTTTCTGTGTTTTTTGGTTTTGGTTTTGGGTTTTGTTTTTTGTTTTTTGTTGTGTTGTTGTTGTTGTTGTTGTTTTTGGTTTTTCAAGACAGGGTTTCTCTATGTAGCCTTGCCTGTCCTGGACTCACTTTGTAGACCAGGCTGGCCTGAAAACTCATGGTGATCCACAGCCTCTGCCTCCAGAGCACTGGGATTAAAGGCATGCACCACCACACCTGGCTTGGTTTGGTTTTTCAAGACAGGGTTTCTCTGTGTTATCTTGGCTGCCCTAGACTCACTCTGTAGACTAGGCAGTCCTCACAGAAATCTACCTACCTCTGCTGCCCAAGTGTGAGGTACTGCTTTGTTTGTTAGTGTGTGGTTTTTAAAGGTTATTTACTTATTCATCTATTTATATGTGGAGGAATTTTAATTCAAAACGTGGCTGCTCTGGCAAGAGATCACATCTAAAACATTCTAGGTGTGTGTGTTCGGCTGGAATGCAGACATGCTGGGTGATGGTGCGTCATGCCTTTAATCACAGGAGACTGAGGTAAACAGATCTCTGAGTTCACAGTCAGCCTGGTATAGAGCAAGCTGTGGTGGTATACACCTTTAATCCCAAACAGTGATGGCAAAGTCCCTTTGTAGAAGGAAGCAGCCATGTTTGAAAGTGATGTCTAATTGAGTGGCAGACAAAGTGACAAAGCAGGGAAGATTTGGCAGACTAGGATATACCCAACCCTCATGAGAACAGAGAGGAAAAGGAAGCTACTTGAGGGAACAGCACAGAGAGTAAGGGCAGGAAGAGGCCATTTTACAGAGAGAAGTTGGAAAGAGAAGGAGCCAGAAGATTAGAACAGATTGATAGAGTTAGTTGGAGACCAAACAGAACAGTTTAAGAAAAAGTATTTGCCGGGCGTGGTGGCGCACACCTTTAATCCCAGCACTCGGGAGGCAGAGGCAGGCAGAGCGCTGTGAGTTTGAGGCCAGCCTGGTCTACAAAGTGAGTCCGGGACAGTCAAGGCTATACAGAGAAACCCTGTCTCAAAAAACCATAAAAAAAAAAAAAAAAGAAAAGAAAAGAAAAGAAGAAGTATTTATTATTTATACAGTATTCTCTGTGCGTGTATGCCTGCAGGTCAGAAGAAAGCACCCGATTTCATTATAGATGCTTGTGAGCCACCATGTGATTGCTGGGAATTGAATTCAGGACCTCTGGAAGAGCAGAGGGTGCTCTTAACCTCTGAGCCATCTCTCCAGCTCTAAACAGAGCAATTAAGAGGTTGGGAGAAGCCAATTTGAATCAGTCAGCTTGGAGAGGAGTTTGAGCCAGACTAGCTAAGTTGAACCAGCCAAACAGAGCTCAGAAACAATGAGAAACAGTGAGTTTATTCAGCAGTAAGTCTCAGGCTGAAATATTCTAGGCCCAGATTAAATTGTTTGGAGGCTAACCCTGAGGCAGCAAGCCTCCAAGACAATTACATGAAGTGCCCAAACACCAGAAGGCATTTGAATTCATGGGACTACAATTATGGGGGCTAGGACTTGAACTCAGGACTTCTGGAAGGACCTCTTTTTTTGTGTTTTGTTTCTTTGAGACAGGATTTCTCTGTGTAGCCAGGCTGGCTTCACAGAGATCTGCCTGCCTCTGCCTTCCTGAGTGCTGGATTACGGGTGTGTGGCACTGTGCCCATCTTGTTTGTTTTGTTTTTGTTTTATTTATTTATTTTTTGAGACAGGGTTTCTCTGTGTAGCCTTGGCTGTCCTGGACTTATAGACCAGGCTGGACTTGAACTCACAGCGATCCGCCTGCCTCTGCCTCCCAAGTGCTGGGATTAAAGGCGTGTGCCACCACATCCAGCTGTTTGGTTTTGTTTTTAAGACAGATTATCATATAGCCCAGGCTGGCTTTGAATTTCTGATACTCCATCTCCCAAGTGCTAGGATTATAAGGCATGTACTACCATGACCAGCTGACATGCATTATACGGAGAGATGAAAGCCTCAAGGAAAATAGGAGGGTGAACCTCAGAAGTCTTGTGTTGAGGGATGGCTTTGTGCACTGCACATTCAGATGCTGATTTCTGTGCCCTGAGAGCTGGTTGCAGTCTGGATGGATGTGAGCATTGTCATTAGTATTGAAGGATCTCCTGTCTCGGTGTTGTGTAAAAATTGATTAGTTAATAAAGACCTGAATAGCCAATAGCTGGGCAGGAGAGCTGGGGTGGGACTTACAATCCCAAGAGGAGGGTCCCAGGTGGAAGAGGGAGAGAAGAAGAGGGTTAGTGAGGAGCTTGCCCAGAGCAAGTCACCAGGAGGACAAAGATGGAGTAGGAACAGCCAGGGCGAGACTAAGCTGGTGGGGGAGGGGGCAGGTAATGGGGCACATGGCTGGGAAGCAGGCCAGGCCAACACGGTCAGGTTAGAATGGCTGAGCCTGCCCAGCTATAGTGCTTAAAGCTTATTAATAAATGTAATAGATCTCTGTGTCATTACTTGGGAGCTAGCGTACGTGTGGAAAAAAACAATACTTATAATTTTATGGTCTTGGGTTTTGATGGTCCACCAGAGACCACCAAGTCCCACAGCAGGGGTATGGAGCTTTGATTGACATGCCTCTACATGGGAAGAAACACTATGGCCAGAAGAGTATAGAAGAAAGACCCAGAAGACTGTGCACTAAGCTGCCAAGGTCAGTCAGGGAACACAACAGGCCACACCCATGTGTCCCTCTAGGCCACGAAGAGCCAACGACACTGTCAAGGATTCCAGGTACCAGGACACGCCTGAAGTCCTGTTCAGTCTTTACAAGAGGTCAAAAGTCTTGGAAAGCAGGACATTGTGGAGAAAGAGGTGAGACAGGAGCTCGGAGTCTGAGAGAGAAGGGGGGGAGGCAAGCCTGAGCAGTTTGGCTACCCACCGATCTCAGAGCAGTCTCCCTCCCAACGTTCTGCGGTGCAGCCTGTGCAACTGTCTAGGAAACTCTGGCAGAACATTCCCTGGTTTGTCCAGTCCTTGCTGGCAGGAGTGCCACCGTCCAGCATCGCGTTAGAAGAGGCCCTCCTTGGGGGTCCAAAGGTAAGGACAGCAGACAGATTAAAGGTGGCTGCAGCCCAGAGAGGCTATGGAGCCTGCACTTGTCCACGTTTGGTGGTTTGCCTTAGGGTGCAAGCTAGGAGGATACAGCTGGGCTGCAGAGATAGGTCAGGGGTTAACAGATGATGTTCATGAAGACCCATGTTCGGTTCTCAGCACCGAAGTCAGGTGGTTTACGGCTGGGTTGTAACTCCAGCTCCATTGAGTTCGAGGCCAGCCTGGTCTACAAAGTTAGTCCAGGACAGCCAAGGCTACACAGAGAGACCCTGTCTCGAAAAAACAAAACAACCCCCCCCAAAAAAAAAAGAAAAGAAAAGAAAAAAGAAGGGCCTGGCGTGGTGGCGCACGCCTTTAACCCCGGCACTCAGGAGGCAGAGGCAGGTGGATCACTGTGAGTTCGAGGCCAGCCTGGTCTACAGAGAGAGTCTAGGACAGCGAAGGCTACACAGAGAAACCCTGTCTCAAAAAACCAAAGAAAAGAAAAGAAAAGAAAAACCCTGTCTTGAAAAACCAAAAAAGAGAGGGAGTCAGGAAGGTTGGAAACAAAAAAGGTGTGAAAATAGGGCTCGTAACTTTGAAGAAGGGACCACAAATGAATGTCTTTAAGTTTCTGGATCTGCATAGAGTGTGACAAGGCCCACTGTGCACAAGGCTGACCCTGAACTCTGGGCTGTTAGGTAGATACATTGCCTCATAGAGGTGCACCTGGGATGTCACGCGGGCCCAGGCACAGGGTCTGTTTTCATCTTGAGCAATGCACCGGAGGAGCACTTATGAGTGACATTCCCACAGCTGCTCCTGTGGCTAGAGCCGCACACCACTGAGAGGACACAGATGACTTAACCAGCATCAACACTGACCCTGCCGGAATGGCCCTCCGTTGGTGAGTGGGTGAATAAGGTACAGGTTTACCCATCAACAAGAGACAGAGGGAGGTGCTCCAATTCCCTTGAGTACCTCAAGGGTTACTTTAGACACGCCGCGATGGCTTGTCATATCTTATTCCATGCAAAATCCTTGCTGCCCAGAGAGTCACTGGTGTGTAAGGGCCCTTGGTCCGTGAGAACAAGGAGTCCCAGGCATAATGAAGATACTGGAAGCTAGAAATGCAGGGACGTGGGAGGAAATGGTCCATGGCTGGAAGGCTGCTCATGGGCAGGAAGGCCTCTGAGGAAGTGGCAGATGTACTCACACTTCCCATAAAACACACATGTAGAACAGAGAGGGAGTCAGCATGAATCAGCCGTTACAGTGCCAGGCCAGAGGCCTGAGGAACGGCTCGGCCACTCTCTTTGGCTTCGGGAGGTACAGATTCTTGCATGCATCTTCAGAGTTAGTACAGCCCGGGGTCTACCGATCCTCACGTCTCCTGTCTCCCAGATCCACAGCGAACGGCCTTGTGTCGCTCTCAGCTTGAGGACTCACACATATTGCTAGCCCCTCCTGTTACAAGGGGGTTCCCATCAAGGTTCCCAGGGCAGGGTGGGGACGCTCTCTGAAGGCCATAATTCGGAGGACCATAAACCGAGACCTTGTTAGCAGGAAGTTCTGTGAAAGACCTGGGAAGAGTATCCAGGGAGCATCAGAGCTATCCAGGTCTCAGAGAAACCGGAGCGTTTGGACTTGAGGTAACAAGCTGAGGTCACCGCGGTACTGACACCACTGCCCAGCCTAACACACCCTTCCTCCCCACAGACAGGGTCTCTCTGTTATACAGAGCTCTGGCTATCCTGGGCTCTCTTGGTAGACCAGGCTGGCCTCGAACTCAGAGATCTGTCTGCCTCTGCCTCCCAAGTTCTGGGATTAAAGGCATGCGCCACTGCTGCCCAGCACTTAGTTTGATTTTTTTTTTAAATTTTATTTATTTATTACTTATACAATACCCTGCCTGCATGTATGCTAGCAGACCAGAAGAGGGAGCCAGATCACATTATAGATGGTTGTGAGCCACCATGTTGTTGCTGGGAATTGAACTCAGGACCTTTGGAAGAACAACCAGTGCTCTTAACCTCTGAACCATCTCTCCAGCCCATGCAACACATTTAAAAATTTATTTATTTATTCATTTATTACACATACAATGTTCTGCCTACGTGTATGCATGCACACCTGCAGAGGGCACCAGATCTCATTACAGATGGTTGTGAGCCACCATGTGGTTTCTGGGAATTGAACTCAGAACCTCTGGAAGAGCAGCCAGTGCTCCCGACGTCCGAGCCATCTCTCCAGCCCCCAGCACTATATTATTAAAGAATTAAATAAAAATAAAAAATAAAAAAGGTTTTCATAAGGATAAGCCTGGCATGGTAACACACACCTGGACTCCTGGAACTTAAGGTGATGGAGCAAGATTGGGAGTTTGAGACCAGCTTAGGCAACATAGAAAAACTCCGTTTCAAACTTCTTTTCTTTCCCCAGTGAAGAATGACTGCTCATCCACTCCCAGGCCCCGAGTCTGCCGTGGGCTGGATGCTGCAATATCCGGGCATCTGTCTAAGAGACTGGACACTTCAGAACCTCATCAAGGGAAGGCCAGGCCAGGAAGAGGTCATGGGACAGCGGCTAGGATGCACCTGAGGGCTTCCTGGAGCTGGGAGCTTTAGGGGATCCATGCACTCACACACTCCCAGGGAGGTAGCCTTGTAAGACAGTCAGACAGACAGGGACTCCACACTACAACATGGCACAAAACAAAAATGGCCAGGAGCCGGAAGAAAGCATGTTCCTCAGAGCAAAACAAACCAAACCATGCAAACACAATTTAACACTTTTCATGTTAGAAACCACAAGAAAACTGGGGGCTGCATATGTAGCTCAGTCAATTGAGTGCTTGGCTGACACCCACAAAGCCATGGGCCAGGCGCACGCCTTTAATCCCAGCACTCGGGCAGGTGGATCATTGTGAGTTCAAGGCCAACCTGGTCTACAAAGTGAACCCAGGACAACCAAGGCTACACAGAGAGACCCTGTCTCGAGAAAAAAAAAGCCATGGACTTCATCCCTAGCACTGTACAGCTGGGTGTGGTGGCACATACATTTTGTTTGACTTGTTTTGTTGAGACAAAGGGTTTCCCTATGGAGTCCTGGCTATCCTAGAACTTGCTACCACATAGACTGACGGCCTTAGCTCACAGAGGTACTTCTGCCCCTGCCTCCCATGCTAGGATTAAAGAGGTGCATCCCAGCACGTGACTTTAATCAAAGGCACCTGGTGGTGGTCTGATCTCTGCGAGTTCAAGCAGAAATGGCTGGAACAGAGACATTAGAGACAGAAAAAAAACCTTGCAGCATTGGAGATGGGGGACTGCAAGGTTGGAGATGAGAGGCTAGGTATATTTACAAGAGTTCCAGGAAGCCGCCCAACCTTTAAAGGCCGAGAGTGCCCAGACTCTAGGACCAAGACCTAATTAGCTAATGGTTTTAGTAACTGAAGGTCCCAATTTCCGAACTTATTCAGGATCTGAATTTCTGGCAGACACTGTGGGTTGCTGATGTTCGTGTTCACTGTTGCTGGGAGCGGAAGATTACGACAGCTACCAAGTGCTGGTGGCTCAAAGCCAGAGCCGTAAACCACTACCGAGACCCTGGAGTCTCTTCTGGGTTCAGCACGCTTAAAACAACAGGGTTCTAGCTCTCTCCATAGTGCATGGCTGGAATGGAAACTGTGGCTTCAGGGCAACCTGCACCGGTTCCTCTGCTTCTGTTTCTCTGTTGCTGTGTGTGGGAGACACGCCACTGCTCACTAACGCTGGCTGTCCCTCCCTGAGGCAAGCGATCTGGCCAAGAGCTGTTTGTGGGTGGTGACAATACAGTTGATGGTATAGAAGCCACCAACCAGGCCCTGGGGCTGAGAACCACTCAGTATGTCCCTGCTTCCCGCTGAGAAGAGATAGGCAATGGCTTGGTTACAGGGACAGAAACCATGTGGCTCAGAGCCCTGGTGACATAGAGGTCTTAGAGTGTGAGGAGTCGCCCTTTGCAGCAAGTGGTTACAGAGGGGCTGCTTTGCGCAGGAGATAGCAGGGCTTTCCTGACTGCTGTGGTTTGTCTGCAGGGCTGCTCCCATACTCCTCAGGGAGGATCCTGGGCTCAGTCAGAGCTTCTGTCTCCCTGTACTGTCAGTTGCTGTAAATTAAGTCGAAAGGAGCTAGGGAAACGACCCACAGAGGTCTTTGCTCTTTCAGAGGACCTGAGTTCAATTCTCAGCATCCAAGTTACAACTGCCTGTAACTCCAGTTCCAGGAGGGCTGATGAAGCTCTGGACGCTGCAGGCATTCATATGGCAGATGTGCTACAGATACAAATAAAACTCAGGGCTGGGCGTGGTGGCCTTTAACCCTGGCACTCCCGAGGCAGAGGCAGGTGGATCTCTGTGTGTCCGAGGCCAGCCTGGTCTACAGAGTGAGTCTAGGACAGCCAAGGCTACACAGAGAAACCCTGTCTTGAAGAACCCAAAACCAACCCCCCCCCCAAAAAACAAAAGACAAAACAAAAAAACCGAGCTGTCTTCTGATTTGTATACTCATGACATAGTATGTGCACATGCAATCACACACACACACACACACACACACATACACACACACACACATACACACACACATACACACACACATACACACACAACACACACATACACACATACAACACACAACCAACACACACAACACACACAATACACCACACACGCATACACACACATACACACACATACACACCACAACACACACATACACATACACACATACAACACACACACACACACACACACACAACACACACACACACATACACACACACATACACCACACACACAACAACATACACACACAACATCACACACATACACACACATACACACACACACATACACACAACACACACATACACACACATACACACACACATACACACACACACACACACACACAGAGAGAGAGCGAGAAGAGAGGAGAGATGAGGAGAGAGAGAGAGAGAGAGAGAGAGAGAGAGAGAGAGAGAGAGAGAGAGAGAGAGAGGAGAGACTAATGTAAATTTAAAAATAAAATATTTAGCTGGGGGTGTTGGCACACACCTTTAATCCCAGCATTCAGAGGCAGAGCCAGGCAGATCGTTGTGAGTTCAAGGCCAGCCTGGTCTACAAAGCAAGTCCTGGATAGCCAAGGCTACAGAGAGACCCTGTCTCAAAATACACACACACACATACACACACACACACACACACAATTAAGGGACAAGTCAGAGAAAGGTTGTCTTCTCTCAGGACTGACTTCCTGCCCTTATTTCCCTTGGACAAGATTTCCTGACTTGTGTGAGGATCACCAGGTGAGGCACTGGCCTGAGCTGCTCTCTCGGGGCCTGCATCCACCCCACCTTGGTCCCTTTCCTCAATTTGCCTCACACAGAGTGGTCACACTCATTTGCTCTTCCCTTCATTGAGACTTACAGCAACTGCCCACAGGCTCGTAGGCCTCCATCACAAAGAGTGATGCTTCTGTCACTGGCATCCGATCACACCATCATGTCACTTGTACCTAAGGACACCAGGGGTGGCCAGTATCTGCAGGCAGCAGCAAGCACTCCCACTGCAGCATAGACGGACTTACAGCTGGATTTTTTTGTTTTTGTTTTTTCCAGACAGGGTTTCTCTGAGTAATAGTCCTGGCTGTCCTGGAACAATCTTTATAGACTCGGCTGGCCTTGAACTCACAGCGATCCGCCTGCCTCTGCCTCTGAGTGTTAGGGATTAAAGGAGTGTGCTACCACGCCTGGCTGTTTTTTTGTTTTGTTTTGTTTTTGTTTTTTTCACATGGGATTTCTCTGCATAACCATGGCTGTCCTGTGAGTGGAAGTTTTGGTTTCTTTGTAAATTCAGTTATGTTATTTCAATATGTTTTTGTTTTAATCCCCCAAGTGTGGGATCTTAGTTTGGGCTGAGTTTGTCCACAGTTGATAATTGCTTTGTATAGGGGTGTGGTCTTTGCCAGCTGGAGTTAAATTCTGTGGAGTATAAAAAAAGAGAGCCTAGCTGGGTGTGGTGGCGCACACCTTTAGTCCCAGCACTCAGGAGGAGTTCGAGGCCAGCCTGGTCTATAAAGCAAGTCCAGGACAGCCAAGGCTAACACAGAGAGACCCTGTCTTGAAAAACCCACCAAATTTAAAAGAAAGAAAGAAAAACCCACTAAACAAACACACAAGCAAAGAAGGCCGGGCGTGGTGGCCCACTTCTATAATCCCAGCCCTCGGGAGGCAGAGGCAGACGGACCACTGTGAGTTCAAGGCCAGCCTGGTCTACAGAGCAAGTCCAGGACTGTAGGTTTGGATTTTTCACAAATATACTTTATTTAGGGTTCTTGAACACCTTTACCTCCCTTCCAACCCTGTAGGAGAGGAAGAAGGTGAGAAGAAGGAAAACAGAGGACATAGACCTCACTTCTTCCGGCTGGGCAGGGTCATCAGGATCTTTTTGAGGCAAGTTTATTATTCCATATATGAGTTCAGGCTTCTTCCTGGGACTGGGGTTCCAGCCTGGATCAGCTCAGGGGATTGAGGCCAAGGCCTGGGTCAAGTAAAGAAGAGCGATGTGGGGTTAGGGTTAGAGTGACGGGTGTACTAGGTCAGAGTGGTGAGTGGATAGCTCAGGGAACTGCTCCCGCAAACTAGGGCGTGGAGGAACGCAAGGAAAATGACCAGCCATGTTTCCCCTCTGTCCCCGGCTTCCACTGTGACTGATGACCCTGCAGGGAGTTCTGAGGGGTAACAGAATACATGCAGTCATGGTCACTTAGGACGGCACGGCCATAGGTGAGGATGAGGCTGGGATGGTTTTGTACCTGCGACTCACCCAGGTGGAGCCAAGTTGTGTGACCTCTTCCCATTAGGACCTGCATCTGTCCCACGAGTGAACTGTGACACTTCCTCAAGTGGACTCGAGGAAGAGGTCTGTTACCTCTCAGCTTTGGTGGGTCAGTATTGAGGTACAGCATAGACCCGTGGTCACAGTCGCTGTATCAGCTGGTTGGATGCCTTGCTGGGCATCAGAGGTCCACCACTGGTGCATTCAGTTTAGCAAGTCGGTGCAGGCTGAGATCTTGCTTCTGCCACCTGCTCCCCTTGAGGCTGCAGAGCCCTCTCCACACAGTATTCCCTTCCCTGGGGGACACACAGGAGACCTGGCAGAGGTTCTGATACCCTGGGTCTGCCAGGAGGTTGTGCAGCACCCCTCTGCTCTGGCAATGTCTGGTCACACAGATTCTGAGTCAGTCACAAGCCTTGCAGGAAGCAGATGGTCATCTCAGTGTTGATCATTTTAAGAGTTTAATGAAGACTTGTTTGCCTAGGGACGGCAAGTGTGGGGAAAGCAATGGAGCCTTTCTCCGTGCCTTGGAGATCAGGCAGAGGCACCATATGGGGAGGGAACCCTGCATTCCAGCTGCAGACTGACTCCTGATGGTCATCTACAAGGCTGTTCCCTCTTGGTGTCAGCCTCACCCCAATGAGCTCATCTCTGTGTCTTTACTAGGACACAGGCTTCCTGCTCACAGGAATTTTCTCCCTCTCCCGGTGCTGATTGCACATTTGCATATTCATCGAATGAAAAAATATGTGTCCAGCCAAAGGCCCAAGGTCAAGGCTGTCAGCTGACCTCTGTGCCTCCTGCTGTGCCTCTCTTCCCAGTCCTATAAAAAGAGCCTCACAACCTGAGGGACTGCCATGGGGCCTGCTTTTCCTTGGGCTAGAAAGGCTTAGGCACCTGGCAGCAGTGTCCTCCTCTCTGAGAAATGTGCCTGTCTGCCTGGGCCAAACCCGGCTAAGTGCCCGTCACTCCCACTCTCTCCCATAGGTGTTGGGGAGAGGGGCCGCCGAGCCACTAGCAACTGTAACACCACATCCAGCCAGGCAGTCACATTCTCCTGATATATCCGTGAGCTATGAACACCTAATATGAAACTTACACATGCACATGCCAACACATGTACACACCCTGCATACACATGTGACCATGCCCAGAGGCTTTCCACATGTAACAAAGGACAAACATGCATGGATATTTGCTTACACACTTGAACACATATGTGTACACACAGCACAATGTTTACCATGCCTGCACAAAGGCATGCCCACAGAGCACGCCAGGTATTATGAAGCCAGCCCTGTAGCCATTATACTCAGAGAAGCACCTTTTGCCTTTCCAGAGCATGGAGTCACTGCAGACTGCTCAGAGGGTGACACCTACAGGCCTATGGGAGAGGAAAGGACTTGGTGCCAGGCAGGGACCACCTCCAGCTTTACTGATGCATGCATGACCCAGCCTCACTCCAGGAACTGATCACCAGGAGAGCCCTGTAAGTCCTCAGGAAGCTGGCATAAGATAACAGGTCCATGAGCCAGGCAGTGGTGGCACACGCCTTTAATCCCAACACTTGGAAAGCAGAGGTAGGTGGATCTCTGTGAGTTCGAGGCCAGCCTGGTCTACAAAGTGAGTCCAGGACAGTCAAGGGCTACATACAGAGAAACCCTGTCTTGAAAAAAGCCGAACACCGAAAGACAGCAGGCCCAGATCTTGTTCAGTCCCCGAATAAGCCATATGTGACATCCTCACATATAACCATTTGCATGTTTGTCCAGCCTAGTCACAAAAATGGGTGAGTAGAGTGAGTGGTCCTTGTGGCTACTGGGAATCACAGATCTGGGGAGGGTGATCTGCTCAATGTAATAATGGCTTGGGTGGAGCCAGGGGCACAGGGGCATGAGGAGGACTCTCACACAGAAGGGACTAACAGCCCTGTCAGATGCTAAGTACAAGTGGAAATGCTTACATGTGGAGATGTCAGATATGGCTTGCTTGGGAGCCGAACAAGGTCTGGGCCTGTTGTTCTGAGCGTGTCCCTACCTCCAGGGGACTGACTATAGGTTTTGCTTGGAGGAGGCTGGGAGGTGTCGCAAGTGGCCGAGGAACAGTTAGTGGAAAAAGAGGACAAGAAGAGACACCCAGGGAGTATAGAAGCCTCCAAAGGTCTCTGTGGCCCTGAGCAGCCATAGTCTAAGTCCATTACTGCCTGCACCCTCTGCTGGTTCCTTGCTCTTCTCACTGAGGATGCTTGTAGCAGGTGCCTTGTCACAAGAATATGTGTCAGGCAGGGTTCACATCCTTCAGGTGTTTTCATGGCAATAACTGGACCAATTCCAGCAGCTGGCAACCATTTGGTACACCTCCAAGAAGACTGGAGGTGGTGAGGCTAGCTCTAAATCCTGATGAAGGTAGAGGGAGATTCAGGCCAGATTCCTAATCTGACAGAACATGTGTGCCCAGAAGGCTGGATAAGGCTGTACAGAATCCCTGGGTCAGGGTTGGTGCCAGCTCTCACCATGACTTGAGAAGTTTTGCCTAGTCCCTGGTCATATATATCCTCACTGTTTCTTAGCTGCTATGAAGTGAACAGGCTTCTCCTTTGTGTGTTGCCTGTACCACAGTGTCCTGCCAAGGCACATGGGTCCAAGTAACCGTGTACCGTGGTCTCTGAAACTATGAGTCAAAATAAATCCTTCTTCCTGTAAGGTTTTGTTTTTTGGTTTTTTGAGACAAGGTCTCTCTGTGTGTTAGCCTTGGCTGTCCTGGACACACATGCGCCCATGAGAATACTTGTTGCCCTGTTGCATATGGTTTTTGGTTTGGGGGTTTGTTTTGTTTTTGTTTTGTAGTGGAATTTGCTTTATAGACCAGGCTGACTTTAAAGTTCAAGAGATCCACCTACCTTTCTGCCTTCAGAGTGCTGAGACTACAGGCACCTGGTCATTGTGGCACAGGCCTTTAATCCCAGCACTCAGGAGGCAGAGGAAGGCAGATCGCTGTGAGTTCGAGGCCAGCCTGGTCTACAAAGTGAGTCCAAGATAGCCAAGGCTATGCAGAGAAACCCTGTCTTAAAAAGCCAACCAAAACAAAAACCCACTGTCTGGCTTGTTTTTGCTTTTTGAGGTAGAATTTCATGGGTGGATTGACGTGGGAAAGTGCCCTGTGGGGGGGCAAAGAGGGATAGAACAGTGGGTATTGCTAGAGACTGGGGCGCACCACAGGCTCCTGACCCCTCTACGGCTAGTCAGACTTCAGCAAGTGGGGATGGGGAAATCGTTTTGCATTTTTAATCATTTATTTCCCCCCCCTCACCCCCAATAGCATTTTATCCTAGAAGCATTTCAAAGCCCAGAAATGCTGGAGGACTTCAGTGCCTGCGGCGTCCCTAGGCCATCCTCTCTTCTCTTACTTCCCAGGGGCTCCAGATCTCGTGGCCCTGGTGCCCTTATCTCTTCTGTTCCCCAAGGACTCGGTTCATCTTCTCCCACCCCCTCTGATAAAAGTACTGGACCTTGGTCCCCCGCCTGCCTGTCCTAACCCTGGCTGACCTATGGAGACTTTTTTGTTTGTTTTCTTTCTTTCTTTCTTTCTTTTCTTTCTTTCTTTCTTTCTTTCTTTCTTTCTTTCTTTCTTTCTCTCTCTCTTTCTTTCTTTCTCTCTCTCTCTTTCTTTCTTTTTATTTTGTTTTTCGAGACAGGGTTTCTCTGTGTATCCTTGGCTGTCTTTAATCCTAGCCCTGGGGAGGCAGAGGCAGGCCGAAGATCTCTACAAGTTCCAGGACAGCCAGGGCTGTTGTTACACAGAGAAACCCTGTCTTGAAAAACCAAACCAACCAAAATACATAAGGAAAAAGAGTGAGTTCCAGGACAACCAAGGCTACACAGAGAAAACCCTGTTTCAAGAAACCAGAGGAGACCCGTGTAATGACACCCAAGATTTTCCCAGTGAGGCCACATTTTAGGATCTCAGTGGGTAAGGTTTAAGGGCTGCTGGCCATGCCAATCTACCCAGCTCCTTGAGATGCATTTCAAAGAAAATTGCTGGATTTGGTGTGGTGGTACATGACTTTTTTTTTCTTTTTGGTTTTTGGAGACAGGATTTCTCTGTTACACAGAGCCCTGGATGTCCTGGACTTTCTTTGTAAACCAGGCTGGCCTCGACTCTCAGAGATCTGCCTGCCTCTGCCTCCTGAGTGCTGGGATTAAAGGTATAAGCCACCATGGCCAGCTCTGTAAACCTAATTGTATGAAGAAAGAAAGAAAGAGAGAAAGAAAGAAAGAAAGAGAGAAAGAAAGAAAGGCAGTAAAAAGGGAAGGTCACGATTGCTCCCAGGCATGGTGGAGGAGAAAGTTTATTGTAGGTTAAAGGGCCCAGCCAGAGGCAGACACATCCGGGACAGTCCTGAGTGGTCCTGAGGGGAGCCAGGGACAGCTGCTAGGAGGCCCAAAGAGAAGTAGCCAAAATGGCTGCATTATATAGTGAAGGGCAGCCCAGCCTCTCACCTGGAGGAGTTTAGGGTGCGGGGTGGTATACAAGCCAGGAGGCCCTGGAAACTGGTAGAGGCTGAGAGAACCTGGTGGTTAGATCACGTCAGTATGTTAAATAGGCACCTTAGCCATTTGCCCCAGGGTTTGAGACTTTCTTTCTTTTTTTTTTTTTTTTTTTCCGAGACAGGGTTTCTCTGTGTAGCCTTGGCTGTCTTGGACTCCCTTTGTAGACCAGGCTGGCCTCGAACTCACAGCAATCCACCTGCCTCTGCCTCCCAAAGGTGTGAACCACCATGCCCAGCTCTTTTTTTTTTTTTTTTTTTAAGATTTATTTATATTATTTATTCATTATGTACAGTGCTCTGCCTGCATGCACACCTGCAGGCCAGAAGAGGGCATCAGATTTCATTACAGATGGTTGCGAGCCACCATGTGTTTGCTGGGAATTGAACTCAGGACTTCTGGAAGAGCAGTCAGTGCTCTTAACCTCTGAGCCATCTCTCCAGCCCTGTTTTGTCTTTCTTGTGACAACCTTTCTTAAAAAAAAAAAAAAAGCAAAAGCAAACAGCCAGGCTTAGCCCCCATGGACCACATAGAGAGTCCCAGGGGAGCTTTCCCAGTTCCCTTCCAACCTGCCCTTTTCAGACTCTTCAGAGGATCTGGAAGGACAGACTCCTGTCCACAGGAGGCAGGGACAGACCTTGTGCTTTTGCCCAGGGGCCCAAAGGAGCTCCCCAGGAACCTTTGGGTCAGTGTGGCAGCCCGCAGCTGTCTCACGACCCCATTAAGCATTAACAAGTGCATGTTGCTTTCTTTGGCAACTACTACTCCACCCACTGGGCTCGGCCTTTGGGGACTGATCAGGTGAGTAGTCTCCACTGCCCCCGTCCCGCTCTCCTGGACTACTCTTTTATTAGCAGTGTGCAGTAGGGGTCATCCTGGAGAGAAAGGCCAGGGCTGGACACTCACTTCACCCAAAGTGCCAGTAGAAGCCTAGGGATAGGAGAGACACTGCTGGTCCTGTGCCAGCCCCAGCTCCTCACAGCCCTACTGGGGCCACAGAGAGTAACTGGAGCAAAGCCTTGGGCAGCCAGCTGCCAGGCCATCTGCAGAGGGCCCTAGCTTCAATAAATCCACATTTGATAGTAACAAGGCCCCAAAGGTGCCTGTCTGCACAGCCAAGCCGTACAAGCCGCAGGAATAAATGTCCTGGCTTCTCCTGGGGACGCTGAAATTTAATTACGGCCCTAGGGCCTTGAAGTAGGGCCCTAGCTGTGGGGCCTGTGTGTGTGTGGGGGGGGGGGGGGGGCGTCCTCCCTCTTTCTGTTTAGCATTTTGGGACCTGGGTGGCCACATGGAACAAAGCTTTGATGGAGTTAAGCTCTGACCCACAGGGGTCAGTCTGCTTAGTATACATAACCGAAGAGCTTTGAAGCTGGCCATGCCATACACATGTTATACAGGGTCAGCTGTCAGGACACCTTGGGGACTACGAGAGAGAGAGACAGAGAGAGAGAGAGACAGAGAGACACAGAGACACAGAGAGAGAGAGAACTCACAGTGTTTCATGTGTATTAGGAAGGTGCCACTAAGGGTGATATTAGAAGGGGGATAAAGGAATGAGTGTCAAAAACGCATGGGTGTGGGGAGTATGAGGCAGAAGGAACAGCAGGGAAAAGCCTGGGGACTCTGAAGAAGGGTGAGTGGTTAAGTACAGACAGAATCATGGAGCAAGGGAAAGAGAGAGCCAGGTGCAGTCAGAGTTTTTGTTTCCTTAAAAACCCAGTTATGAAGCCGGGTGAGGGCGGTGCACTGCCTTTAATCCCAGCACTTGGGAGGCAGAGGCAGGAGGATCTCTGTGAGTTCGAGCCCAGCCTGGTCTACAGAAAGAGTCCAGGACAGCCAAGGCTACACAGAGAAACCCTGCCTCCAAAAACAAAACAAACAAACAAAAAAACCCCAGTTATGTTGTGCGAATGTTCTTGTTTTAATCCCAGGTATGGGAGATGAAGCGGCTTCTGGTTGTCCACAGCTGTTAACTATGATTATCTTGTGGGCCAGCAGGGGCGAGATCTTTACCAGCTGCACATAGTTTAATTCTGGGAACTCCTGACAGGCTAAAATAACAAAAAACAAAAAGCCAGAGCCTGGAGAGAGGGCCTGGGGGTCCTCTGGAAGGAGGAGGAAGAGGAGGACGAGGAGGTGGTGGCAGCAAAGGTGTTGCTGTTTCTCCCTGCTGTTCCTGGTTGCTGCTGCTGCTGTGTTTGCTCTTGCCAGTTTGCTGGACTGCTGGATATCCTGGCTGCAAACACTGGACTTGCCCTGAGGTAACCAATGACCCGATTTGGCTGGAAGCAGTCTAAAGAGATACACTTTCTCTCCTACCTGGTGATGGAGTGTTGGAAGGGATTAGGATGGACAAGGGTTGGAAGGGAGGTAGAAGCATAAGGACCCAATAAAGCGGCGCTGTGGTGGCGCACGCCTTTAATCCCAGCACTTGGGAGGCAGAGGCAGGCGGATCGCTGTGAGTTCGAGGCCAGCCTGGTCTACAAAGCGAGTCCAGGACAGCCAAGGCTACACAGAGAAACCCTGTCTCAAAAAAAACAAACAAAGAAACAAAAAAAAACCAATAAAGTGCCCCCCCAAATATGCCGACAGCCGGGGGTCAGAGGAGACAGAGAAGACAGGAGCCAGAGGAACCAGGAGTCAGGAGTCAGAGGGGCCAGGCACCAGCTGGGGACAGATAACATGGGGACATGGTGAGGAGATGGCCTTCCAGTGCTTTGCCCTATAGATCTGTCTCCTTATTTTCCTAATGTCCTGTCGGGCTTCAGCTCACTGTCCTAGCTGAAGATGACCTCAAATCCCTGAATTTCTTGCCTCCAGTCCCTGAGATTACTATGCTCACAGGCGTCTACCACTAGCCCAGACTTTCCAAGACTGTGTTTTGAGGACTTTGACTTTTATCTATGGATGCTGAGTCAGAGAGGTGACAGTCTGAAGGCTCTGAAGGCCTGCCAGTACCCCCACCTCTCCGTCCCCACTCCCTGTGCCCTCCTTCCCTCAGCAGCCGGGTGTCTTCAGGCATCCTAGAGAAGACTTGGTTCCTTGTTCCTACCGGCTTCTGGGTTTTCCTAGGCTGCCTTAAGGACCTTTATCATTTGAAGGGTGCTGTGTAGGCATTTGAAGAATGAAGTGCCCTCTGTGTTTTGTTTTGTCTTTTCCCCTGTATGTTCCTCTGACTAGACTGTGGTTCGGAGTTGTCTGTGAGGTGAGAGCAATGTTCCATACTATGTACCATCTATTTCTAGCCTTGAACTCTGCCTTGCTGAGTGAGTGGATGAGAGAACAGAGGGGGAGGGAACAGGCCTGTGAAGAAGCAGGAGAGGGCTAGCTGAGAAGTGGTCCATTGCTAGCTACTAATGCGCAGACCATCCCAGGTGTGGTGATGACAGAGGGTTGGACCACCAGTCCTGTTCTACACTGTGTGGACCTGGAGTTAGGCTGCGCTCTGTGGCGTTGATGGAAGCCACTTGAGATCCTTACTGGTGGGTGGACTGGTTGGGAGGGTCAGATTGGACACCATGTCTACATCAGAGTGGCCCGCTGGGCCTTGAAGGGAAAAATATAGCTTTACCAGCAACAGGAAGGAACTAAGAAAGGCTGAGTGCCAGTGTCCAAGACCATGCTCAGGGCTGTATGTCCTGTGGGGCACTTGGGTCACCTGACCTTTGCCTCCTACATCCTGTCTTCTGCTGCCCCTCCTCTGTTATCTCCAGTTGGTCACTAAGTAGCTGCCCCCAGCTCCTATGCCCACAAGGCTGTGCACGGGAGGTGGAAATTCCATGCAGCCTCCTCTAAGGTTCCGGAACATCCCTAGGATGGAATAGGCACCCTTTGTTAGCATGAGCGTTTGTTATCTGCTTGATAATGAGTTGACCTGCTTCAAGAAGCTCCCAGCATCTGTTTCTCTTCTGTTCCCAGGTCTCCTCTGCTGATAGAGATTAGCCCATGAGCGAAGGACATACTGATGAGGAAGAGCTGATTTCTCCCTGAGGAAGGCTGCCAACTCTGTCTTTCCCAAACCTGTCCCCACCCTCCACCCCCCCATGCAGCCTGGCTGCTGTCTGAGGCCTGCTTGCCTTCTTTCACTGTGCCCAAGTGTGGTCAGAGCTACCTCCTGGCCTTGGCAGCCTGAGGTGGATATCAGGAGACCAGTTCCTTAGGAACCGGGAGCAGTGCTCCCTGGGACGTTTTTCTCTGCCCTGGCCCTTTCCCCGAGTCCTGTCCTACTATCTTCCCCTTATGTCTTGCTCAGGCGTCCCAATTCTATACTGTATTTAACCGTCACATCGTGGACAGTGTGTCCCTCCACGGTGGTTGCTTTGGAAAGGAATATTTGACTCAAGCCTGGCCCAGAAACTAGGAGGGAAGAGAGGCCGCTGTGCTCTGTAGAATTCCAGGAACGTCTTCTATCCCCTCCAGGGATTTATACGGACTTCAGTCTTCGGGAGTGTGTGGCATGGAGTTTGTGGTAGTGTGTGGACCCAAAGACAGCAAACCAAATCCCTGGAACCCAAAACTTCATGAAAGAGTAGTTCCCTGACTTGAGACCCACAATGGTCTCATGGCCCAACCCTGGGATGGTCTCATGGCTCAACCCATCATGGTCGGCTTGTTCTGCCTGTCTGTCCCATTCCAGACCCTACTCTTCTCTACTTCTTCCAAGTCTAGGAGAAATAAGTCAGATAGAAAAGGACGGACTTGGCATATCTGTTTTAGCAGACCTGTCCACAATCTGTGCGTGTGTAGGGACTGCAGGGTGTGCAGGCCTTGGCAGGGGCTGGGGGGTGGGGTGGGGTGGGAGAGTTCTGTATGAGATATTAGAAACATTTTGTACTAGACTGCACAGTGACCTCAGCCTTGCCCGCGGGCCTGGCTCACCTTTGTCACTTGGCTTTGCAGACTAGATGCACACTCAGAGGGTGTGTGTTTGTTTTCTTTAGGTTAAAAATAGCCTGCAGCCCAGAGGTGGTGGCGCACGCCTTTAATCCCAGCTCTTGGGAGGCAGAGGCAGGCGGATCGCTGTGAGTTCGAGGCCAGCCTGGTCTACAAAGTGAGTCCAGGAAAGCCAAGGCTACACAGAGAAACCCTGTCTCGAAAAACCAAAATAAATAAGTAAATAAACAATCCCAGTACGTGGGAGGCAGAGGCAGGAGGATCTCTGTGGGTTCGAGGCCAGCCTGGTCTACAGAGAGCCAGAATAGCTAGAATTTACATAGAGAAACCCTGTCTCAAAAACCATAAAAAAGCCAGGCGTGGTGGCACATGCCTTTAATCCAAGCACTTGGGAGGCAAAGGGAGGCGGATCGCTGTGAGTTAGGGGCCAGCCTAGCCTACAAAGTGAGTCCAGGACAGCCAAGGCTACACAGAGAGATCCTGTCTCGGGGGGGGGGAAAAAAAAAAAAGGGAAATATAGCCTGTATTGGCCTCAAACCTGTTACCAGCTGATGGCTACATGTTCTTGCTTTCTACCTCCATGCTCCCTGCCCCTGCCCGTGGTCCTGATATCTCTGTCTCTCTGTCTCTGTCTCTCTCTCACACACACACAAATAGTAATTTTTATTCAAAACAGGGAGCCCTGTCACAGATTTCTACAACTTCTGGGACTCTTGCCATTTGTTGTTTATGTTTTTTGTTTTTGTTTTTTTGTTTTGCACATAGGCTCATACACACACAACATGCATGTGGACGTGGGTATATCTATGCAGCAAGCTATGTGCACATGTGTAGGGATTCATCTCCTGGATCCCCTGAAGGATTTTGTGTGTAGAGAGGTTGGTAACACAGTTACCATGTTGGCAGGGAGAGTAAAGGCTCAGTGGAGTCCCTTAAGAAGAGCCCTAGGGCACAGCAGCCCCGCCCTTCTGTCCCATTTGGCAACAGCTGCAGAAGACATGAGCTGCTGCCTCTGGGCTCACCAACTCTGAGTGCCCCACCCCCACCCTGTGGAGGCTACCAGCAGTGGAAAAAGGTCTACAGGACAGAGAGCTCTGGATAGTTACACTTCTTGCATACAGACAGGCCTTTGTTCCAACTTTTCCCCTGCCTCTGCCAGAGGCTAGATACAACAGGCATGGCTATGGGCTGGTTAAGGGGCTGAGCCTGCTGTTCCCCTCTGGGGGTCCCTGTGTTTCTGTTTGTTTGTTTAAAGATTTATTTGTTCACCAGCCGTGGTGGCGCACGCCTTTAATCCCAGCACTCGGGAGGCAGAGGCAGGCGGGTCACTGTGAGTCCGAGACCAGCCTGATCTACAAAGCAAGTCCAAGACAGTCAAGGCTACACAGAGAAACCTTGTCTCGAAAAACCAATAAATAAATAAATAAACATTTATTCATTCATTATTATGTATACAGTGCTCTGCCTGCATGTACACCTGCAGGCCAGAAGAGGGCATCAGATCTTATTATAGATGGTTGTGAGCCATCATGTGGTTGCTGGGAATAGATCTCTGGACTTCTGGAAGAGCAGAAGGTGCTCTTAACGGCTGAGCCCTGTCTTCAGCCCTGTGTTGTGGTCTAACCTTTCCTGATCTGTTCTGTGTACCTAGGCACCTCAAAGGCTGGGTGACCCTCAAGAGGAATTCTAACTCCATTTCAGTGGTGTATGCTGGGTGATGTTCTGGTGGGGAAGGTGGGGTTCAAAATGTGTTTATGGCCTTTGCTGAGGTGGCAAACCCTGTAAACGGACAAGGTCCAAGCCAGGCTCGCTGGCCTGGAGCTGCAGTTTGGAAAGGCAACTATTCACATGTGGTGAATGCCAGCTGTGTGCCAGGTCTGAGGAAGTGGGGTCGTCACAGGAACTGTTGTCATGGCTGTCTTTGCTGTACTTGGTTGGCAGTGCTCAGGCCTGCTAGGGGCTGGTCATCAGGCAACAGTGAGGTCGGATAGATGCCCAAGCTGACCTTAATGGATGATGATGACGTAGACCTTGTCCTCCGCTCTTGGGCCCCATGCAGTCTACAGCTGTGTTTGTTTCTCTTCTGGTATTTCCAGAAGTGAAATCATCACCCCAGATCTGCACTTTGAGCTTCTCTTCTAACCAAGGAGACCTAGTGAGGCAGCCATGGTTGGCTCCTCGCTGCAGCAGTGGCAGCTGTGAGTGAGTGACCACTGTGTGCTTCTTGGGCGTCTGTCTTGAGTGGGTGATGAGAGTGGGGAAGCAGCTTTATATGAATGATCTTGTCTTCTCCTCCTGACTCTGTGACAGTGACCTTACCATCACCCCCATGTGACATATACAGAAATCGGGTGCCAGGCTGGGCCGCTCGCTCAGGATTACACCAGCAGTGCAGTGAGGCCCACGTAGTGTGGACAGGGTTAGCTGAATGACAGCCTCAGGACCGAATAACAATTTTCAGGAGGAAGGACGACACACGCACTCACCCAGTCCTTGGTCATCTGGTAGCTCAAGAAGCCTTGAAGAATGGCTAGATGTGAGATGTCCCCAGGTCGCCATTTGGTTGCAGGTTGCTCAGGGGAGGTCCCTGAGCCCCATCCTGGTGGGCCCAACAGGGGCCTTACCGTCTACGGAATCCTTTTGGGAGCATTCCCAGGCACCCAAGTCCACCCTCCATCTGATTACCCACATTTTCCTTGGGACCCTCTGAGCCTCTCTCAGTCTGGCAGGAACAGGTTTTCTGCCCTTCTGTGATTCTTCCCAGGCAAGCCCGGCCTGGTGGTGCACATCTTTAATCCCAGTGCTTGGGAGGCAGAGGCAGGCGGATCACCGTGAGCCAGCCTGATCTACAAAGTGAGACTAGGACAGCCAAGGCTAACACAGAGAGACCCTGTCTTGAAAAACAAAAACAAAACAAAACAGAACAAAACAAAACAAAACAAAAAAAACAACAAAAAAAATCTTTCCAGCCAACCCAGACCCATGGCTGAGAGGACAGGGCCCTCTCCCAAGACAGACCTGCCACCTCCTGCCAGGAGATGCTTCCATGTGGACATCTTTTCCTTCCTCCCCAGGGGACCTTCAAGGCTTTGACTTCTGGAACTTCTAGAATGAGAAGACAAGGTGTGGCAGGGAGATTGGTTGCAAATTCATTTCAAGCAGCGGCAGGCGCCTTGCTCTGCTGGCCCAAGAAGGTAACATGGGAAAATACAAACTGAGGCCCCGCAGATCTGTAAAAGACCTGGGGTCTGGCCCTGAACCTGGCCCAGTGAAACGAGAGCTTGGCGCTTTACCATTTTATGTGGGGCTGTGGCAGGCTTCCCCTCTCCTAAGCAAGATGGAGTCTCTCAATTCTGCCTTAAAATTTCCCCCTGGAAGCTAAAGAAAGCTAGGTGTGACTTAGTTTCTCACAGAACTAGACTCTCCTTTTGTCTCCTGGATCCTGAGCAGATTAGCCCTGGTTGTGTGTTGAGAGGGAAGGTCACAGAGGAAGCGGAAACTGACAGAGATGAGTTCCTGTCATCTGCCTGCCTGTTTCCCCCATAAGTTCTTTGCATTCATGGGCTGTGACACAGCTGCTAAATCCCCTCTCCACCCTGGGTGGCTCAGGATAAGTGTGTGTGTGGATGAATAAACAGTCGAGTAATCCAATCTCAGCCTGAGCTAGAGCCCTTTGTACAGTTGCCCCGGGCAACAGCTGGAGTGGGGCTATTGTCTCTCTCTTTAAAACCCCATTAGGAGCCCTCTGCCTTGTCTCCTCCCTAAAGCAATTAGTGGGAGGTTTGATTGGTTTGGGCTGGACTGGGGCTCAGGCACTGGCAGCCCGCCCCAAGTGGAGCTTTACTTATTTGCTGACAGGAGGGCTGCTTTTGATTCCGGTTGGGCATTGAGCTAGATATGGGACGTCTGTCAGCCTCTGCCAAGCAGAATAGTCTTTAGGGTGCTCTCTGCATCTAACTCTTCTGCATGGGAGTGACCCTTTTCCTGGGTGGGGCTAGGCTGTTTCTATTTGCTCTGTGACAGCCCCATCTTTATGCCAAAGGCTGGACACTCCTCACGTTGTTTGTGAGGTCCTGCTGTTTGCAGCATCAACAAAGCAAAACGAAACAAAAACCAGTCAGTCTATCTATTGCCCCAGCGGCTGCCGGCTCAGGTCTGAACCATTGCAATGGAACTGGTCTCTAGCTCCTGCTCCCATTGTCTTTGGTGTGTAGTCTCAAGTGGCCTCACAATTGGTGCCTGAACCTTCTTGTGCTCCTTGGGGATGCAGGAGGTAGTAACCCGTGTTACTACCAGCAGAAATCCAACCAAGGGGAATAGCTTTGGGAAGATCCTGGCTCTGCCTTCCTGCCCCAGCACTCTCCTCTGGGGTCACAGCCAGTGGTCTAGTTGAGAGCTGTCCTGTGTGAGGAGGAGAAGGCATGCCCTCCCCCAGCTGCCATCAGAAGATACCCTTAGCCCCAGCTGACACCGGATCTGGCTGGACCTGGTCTAGTTCCTGACCCACTGAATGTGGGAGCCTATATTTATGTGTTTTCTGCTGCTAATCAGGAGCTATTTCTTTGACGGTAGTAACCGACCATTGCACCCTGTGCTGTCCCCAGCAGCCAGAGAAGTTTCCTAAAAAGACCCAAGTCATCTCACATTTGGTTTTTTTTTTTTTTTTTTTTTTGGTTTTTTCGAGACATGGTTTCTCTGTGATAGCTTTGGCTGTCCTAGACTCACTTTGTAGACCAGGCTGGCCTCAAACTCACAGTGATCCACCTGCCTCTGCCTCCCAAGTGCTGGGATTAAAGGCGTGTGCCACCACGCCCAGCTCACATTTGGTTTTTGTTCAAGGTTCCACAATGTCCTTCCATCAACTTCGTCTTTGTGGCCACCAGCCCTGCATCCTGTGTCCCTGTCCCATGCTCTTCCTCTGCTCCAGCTGCTGCGCCGTTCTTTGGGCACCCAGGCTGCTTCCATCTCGGGGTCTTTGCACTGTCTCATCCTCTGCTGGAGGCGCTGTTCTCCCAGACCCTTGGCTAGCTCAGTTTTCACATTCTTCGAAGGTCAGCTTTCCTGTGAGTCCTTCCTAGCCATACCTTGCTGAACTCACAGCCCCTCCCACTGCTCACACCAGACTCTGTTGCTGTCTCCCCTCTTTTAACCAGGAAACAGGCCATCAGGAGAGCAGGGAATTTTCTTTTCTTCCCTGATGTACACCTCAGACCTGGAACAGCGTCTGATGTACAACAACTCCCACCTCTGGTTTCTCCCTTTATGAGCCAGTGATGTTCACAGAGAAATGGAGGCCACAGCAGGGGGATTGCTTCAGGTTCTGTAGTATTCACATCCCACAGGAGGTCTTCACTGAGTGCCTAAGCTCATACAATGAAGCAAGAGTCCAGGCTGGGTTGGTTTAGCATCTGTCTCAGCCAGCTCGGTCTATGTACTGCACACCAGAGAGCAAACAGCTGAGACATCAGGCAGTGATGTCTCATGGCTCTGGGAGTTGGGAGGGTAGGTGGGAGAAAACAGAGAGAGGAAGGGAGAGAGAGAAGAGAGAAATGGAGAGACACAGAGAGAGGAGAGAGGGAAAGAAGAGGGGGAGGTAGGGGGAGGAGAGAGGGGAGAGAAGGGGGAGAGAAGGTGGAGACAGAGGAGAGAGAGAGAGAGAGAGAGAGAGAGAGAGAGAGAGAGAGAGAGAGAGAGAGAGAGAGAGAAAACAGCCTCTGTACCCGACCTGTTTTGGTGGCTGTGGGAGTGTATGTTGCCCTGGGTTTCTGGTCTTTAGTAGTCACAGAGCAAAGGCGACATGCTGACACGTGAGCACATGCTGACATGTGGTATGCAAGCACACCTTTATGTGCTCAGTGTGGTGTGGGGGCTGTTTGTTACACAGCTCAGGACTGCCCAGCGTGACTGATAATGCCTCTCCTAACATGAACAAGAGTCTGTCTCTCTACTCCTATTTCACGGCACTAAGATACAAAGCTGTTTTATAAGATACAAAGCTGTTTTACAGGCATGTCCCAAACTCCTTATTTGTAGGTCCCTTAGAAATAGTAAAAAAAGGGGGCTGGAGAGATGGCTCAGAGGTTAAGAGCACTAACTGCTCTTCCAGAGGTCATGAGTTCAATTCCTAGCAACCATATGGTGGCTCACAACCATCTATACTATGATCTTGTGCCCTCTTCTGGCCTGCAGATGTGCATGCAGACAGAGCACTGTATACATAATAAATAAATAAATATTAGAAAGAAACAAATAGTAAAAAAGAGCCGGGCAGTGGTGGCGCATGCTTTTAATCCCAGCACTTGGGAGGCAGAGGTAGGTGGATCTCTGTGAGTTTGAGGCCAGCCTGGTCTACAAAGTGAGTCCAGGACAGCCAAGGCTACACAGAGAAACCCTGTCTCGAAAAACCGGGGGGGGGGGGGGGGGAGGAAAGAAAAGAAATAAGACAGGGGTTGTCAGTGGACCCTCTGACATGGTTAGGAACAGGGTCCCCTAGGACTCTACCCCCAACAGAGAGGCAAGTCACAGATTCTCTCCAGAGCAATAACCCAGAGCCATCTCTCTGCATTCCAAGAAGTAAAGATGTGGCTTCACAGTTCAGGGACTGGTGGTCTGAGCTGCACCCTACAGTCCCAAGGTTTCTGAGAACACACACACGCAAAAGTTACCAGGAGCCTTCTGCTCAGCACATCCTCCTACATGGTTTGATACAAGGTATCTGCTGTCTGCTATGCACTGTGGGAGTGCTGTGCGTTATGTCTGCTCTCCGGATGGCTCATCGGTCTACTCACATACAGTTTCCATGCATTTCTAAAGATTACCATTTTAACAGCTTTTGGTAGATACCAAGAAGCAGGTACATTTTACAGTGCATAAATCTAATTTCCTCTGCACTCAATTTTCTCAGGCTTCAGAATCAATTTGGATCTGTCAGGATTTTATTCCGAAGTCTATTACTGCCCAGCTCTTCCCTTCCACCAGTCTCCAAACTTCTCCCTTTCATTCCCTTGAAAAAGATGCCTTGCTGATACAAAGTAACAGCTTTTTATCTCTTTACAACAAAATCTAATTAGGCCTGAAGGAGACTCTCTGGGAGGCCTCCTGACTTGACATACGTCAACTCTGCTCCCTGATCAGGGCTGCGGTATCTTTACATTTTTGACTGGCAGGAGAGGGAGCTACTGTGCCCTGTAGAGGTTGTATTCTCGGGGGCTTTCTGAAGTCTGTAGCCAACTGGCTCTGTGTATTTCCATGTGAAACTTACCCCCGGAGCTGTAGTAAGCTTCCACGGAGAATCCAAACCAAGTACGGCACATCCTTCCATCCTATAGTCAGGTGCCTCTGTTGGACCAGTTTACAGACGGAGAGACAGACACTAAATGTGTCAGTTGTCCCAGGGAGTGGGAGAGCCATCACCTTTCACCCACAGACAGTCCCTACATTTGCTGGCTAGCCTGAGCCAGGCATGGTATGTACACCTTTGATTCCAGAACTCAGGAGGTAGAGGTAGGGGAATGTCTGTGAGTTCGAGGCCAGCCTGGTCTACAAAGCAAGTTCAGGTCAGCCAAGGTTACACACAGAAACCCTGTCTCAAAAAACAAAAATGAAACAAACAAACAAACAAAAAAGCCTAAAGATACCCAGTGATGGTAGCACACTCAGAAGGCAGAGGCAGGTATATCTTTGAGTTCTGAGTTCAAGGCCAGCCTGGTCAGTTCCAGGACAGCTAAGGCTACTCAGAGAAACCCTGTCTCAAAGCAAAACAAACAAACAAACAAACAAATCCAAAAAAAAAAATTTTAAAGATTATTTTGTGAGTATAATGCCTGGGGGTGGGGGCCTGGGTCCCCTGGAACTGGAATTACAGACCCTCTGCAAGGGCAACAGCAGCTCCTGACCTCTGAGCTACGCTCTGTGATCCCCATGTTTTTGAGACAGGCTTTTACCACGTAGCCTTGACTGGCCTGGCGCTCCCTATATAGACCACACTAACCTTGAACCCAGAGAGAGCCGCCTGCCTCTGCCTCCTGAGCGTCACCACGCTGGCCCCCTCCCTCCTTTGAGACGGGGTCTGCAGCTCAGTCTTTTCTCAAACTAGAGATCCTTGTGCTG
Source organism: Acomys russatus (assembly GCF_903995435.1). Classification (NCBI taxonomy): domain Eukaryota; kingdom Metazoa; phylum Chordata; class Mammalia; order Rodentia; family Muridae; genus Acomys; species Acomys russatus. The sequence continues at coordinate 65,493,504 of NC_067155.1, read as the reverse complement.
GGATTACAAGTGCGTCCCACACCGTGGCTCACGTTCTCTCCTCTGGTGTCGCTGCTGTTCTGTGATGGCACAGTCCTAACCAGGCTCTGGTACATCCCTGACCCTGCTTCCCCACTTCCCCCAGGTCTGCCCTTGGGTGCTCTCGGGCCCTCCTCTATGCCTTCTTTTCCCTTTCTTCCTTTTCATTTTCTTTTATTTTTGTTTTTCGGGACAGTGCTGGGATTAAAGGCATGTGCCACCACCCTCGGCTTTCATTTTCTTTTGAGAGGGATTGCAGGTGTGCACTACCGTCCTCAGGGTTCCTTTGCCCTTCTACATCCTCCTTCCAGTGTGTCGGGGAAATTCTCCCCTGGGCTCTGGCTTTTCTCCTCCCCAGCTCATGCTGGGATGCAGCTGTGCTGACAGGAACATATGTACCTCGTTATGTCTCTCGGAAGCCCATGTAATGCTGGTTTTGAAGAAGGCAATTCCCAGTAAGTGGCAAGCCTCCATTTCCTAGAGGTCTCCAGTCCCTACTCCGCCACACACTTTGTCCAAGTAAATAACTCATCATGGGACGGACCTGAACCCCATCAGCAGGCTCTGTGCACAGCACTGGGGGGCCCTGTGAGGCCAGTGCTCCACTGCAGCTCCTCCGCCAAGGCAGTGGTCTGAGGATTCCCTAAGTGGCATCAGACCAGGAAGGGAACAGAAGTCCCAGTGGGTGTCTAGAGTGTCAAGGTGCTACTCTTTCTATTTTGTTTGTTTTTCGAGACAGGGTTTCTCTGTGTAGCCTTGGCTGTCCTGGACTCACTTTGTAGATCAGGCTGGCCTCAAACTCACAGAGATCCACCTGCCTCTGCCTCCCAGGTGCTGGGATTAAAGGTGTGCACCACCACACCCTCCCCCTACCCTTCACCACTGGGTGAGCTGGAAGCCAGTCATCTCCAGTCCTGTTGACTAGCTGGGTTCCAGTTCCTTCCAAGTGTCTGGTAACTGGGCACTGTAGGCTATGCCCAAGAACTTGTAGCCCTAGCCCTCCCCTCCCCCACTGCCCATCCAGAACACAGTGACAGAGAGCCCAGACTATAGCCACCTCAGAGTGGCAGTACAAGGTCGTACATAGAGCACACGGCAGGGTTCCAACATGACGGGGGTTGTGGCTCAGTCTTGTGATTCTCACACAGCTACAGTGACTAGAGGTTGTGGTAGTGGGCTGTGAAGGGCTGTTAGAGGGGGAAGGAAGCTTAGCTGTGCTCCTTATTCACCAGCCTGGACATCTGCAGCTGGGGTCCATCTGACCAGCAGTGCCAGTGTTACCTGTTGCCTGGGTGGAAGGTTAGGGATGCAGACCTCCAAGGCTGAGCTTGAGCCTCTGGGAGCTTCATGCTCTGTGACACAATGCCCTGAGCACACGGTGTGCTGGGTGATGGGTCCCGTATTGAGCTGGGCTCCACCAAGGGCCAGGATGTACTCCACAAAGGGCAGGCTCTGCCTCAGGTCACAGCTAGGCTCCAGGTGCCCATATCTGTCTGTGGCTGTGTCCCAGCCGAGGCTCCCACACAGTGTGCAGATGTAATACCTAGTCACTAAAGGAACACTTTGCCCAGGTGGGTAGCTTTGTTTGCATGACGTGTGTGTGTGTGTGTGTGTGTGTGTGTGTGTGTGTGTGTGTGTGTGTGTGTACACGTAGGTAAAAAGGCAGTCTAACGGTCTCATGACTGTCCTCCATGCCTGAGGCCCATGTGGCATCCTGCCAAAGTCAGTCTTTCCCAGGACTGGAGACCTGCCCTTCCAGACACAGCAGGGTCTTTATTTATTTTTTTGTTTGTTTGTTTTTCGAGACAGGGTTTCTCTGTGTAGCCTTGGCCATCCTGGACTCACTTTGTAGACCAGGCTGGCCTCGAACTCACAGCGATCCACCTGCCTCTGCCTCCCAAGTGCTGGGATTAAAGGCGTGCGCCACACAGCGGGGTCTTTAGCCCTGATACCAAATGGAGGTGCTGGCAAGAAATCTGAGCTCTCATCAACCCCTGCAGCCTGCCAGAGCAGGGTCAACAACAGCGTCTTCTAGGGGTTTCTAGAAAGTACTAGGGGCCTTTTGGAAAGGGTTGGTGAGAGGGGTAGAAATGCCTGTGGGCTCCAGGCATGCAGAACCAGATATGGCCACGAGGTGACAGCAGCACCCTTCACACCAGCCCAAGAGGCCTGGCCAGGAGGTAGGTCAGGGGGTTGCCTGCCTTTCAAGCTGGCCGCAGGCCAGCTGTGACCTGCAGAGGCTTGATTTAGGGAGTGGCTGGAGGGCAGGTAGGGGTCCTCACAAAAAGAACACCCACTTCTTCAAGCTCAGACCTGTGATGTGGTCCCCCCTCTTTTTTTTTTTTTTTTCTTTCTTCGAGACAAGGTCTCTCTGTATTAGCCTTGGCTGTCCTGGACTCACTTTGTAGACCAGGCTGGCCTCGAACTCACAGGGATCCACCTGCCTCTGCCTCCGAGAGCTGGGATTAAAGACATGCTCCAGCACACCCAGCTGGTCTCCCCTCTTTTTAAAGTTCCCCTCTCTTTCTCTGTCTCTGTTTGTCTCCTCATCTCTATCTCTGCCTATTTCTCTTTGTCTAATTGTGTCTTTCTGCCTGTCTGTCTGTCTTTCTATCTCTGTCTGCCTTTTCTTTTGATCCTGAACTGTCTGGACTCACATCCTAGGTCTCCCTTCTTAGCTGGGTTGTTTCCAGACAGTACCTTAACACTCTACACCTCAGTGTCCTTATTTCTTACATGGGAAAACAGCATCTGTGGTAGGTAGGGCTCTTGTGGGGGCTCAGACGAGCAGACGTGTGGCTTGGTGGCTCATGGTCTTGCCTTACATTAAAGTGAAGAAAGCTCTGCTTTGTGTGGTCTGAGGCCCTCTGGGTGAGCACACGTGTTCCACTCAGTCAGCTGTTCCTTCTCCCTTGTACAAGTGATCGGAGTTGAGAGGCTCCCCAGGCTTGGATCCAGGCTCCGCCTGCCTCTCAGAGTCCCATCATCCCTGTGGCTCGGCAGAAAGATGTGCTGAGGTTGGCAACCTTCACGGACTTCGCAGCTCCAGAGCCAGCTGTGGTCTCCAGTGCCCCAGAAGCCCAGGCCTGGCTAATGTCTATGAAGCCCTTCTGTTGTTCGGAGGTGAGTGCCTGAAATGTACCAAAAATACTGTCTTGGGGGACCAAACCAAATGTACCAAAACACAGCTGGGAAAGCCCACACCTTAGTGCCTACCCCAGAGCTCATACTGACATAGATGACCCCGGTGGTCTTCTTGGCAGAGTTGGGAGGCTCACGTACAGCAGCCAGCCGACACCAGCATCAGGGGCCAGTGGCCACATCTCTTCTGTAGGCTAGTCCCGATGGCCCAGGGGCAGCGCTTTGATTCTGCTTGTAATTAAAAGAAGGTGCCCTTTAAAAACTGCTAGCTGTTTCAGCATCAAGGCAGCAAATTATCTTAAAGTGGATTTTCTTTGTTCTGGGAAGCTAATTGACGGGCTATGTGTATGCATAAGCACGCGCACGTGCGTGTGTGTACATAGAATGTGCTGGGGAGGGGGGTGGTTCTCAGTCGTAGTCACATGATGTAGACATTCAAGGGCTTTACAAAGACAAAAGGCTCCATCCCTTCCCCAGAAACAGTGGGCTCAGTTGGTTGGAGGGGCCTTGGCTCTCAGGAGGCTGCAATGTGTGTCTGGGAAAGAAAGGACAAGGCCCTCAGGTGTTTGGTGCATAATGGTCAGGTCCTGATGTAGAGGTCCCTGCCCAACCTTGATGCTTGAGCTATGGGGAGGCCCTGCCCTGCCTTGGAGTTCCCAGTAGGCTCCCTGACCCAGGAGATGAGAATCTGCTGAGTTTTCTCACTCAGAACGGGTGAGGAATTCCAGCTCAGTCATCGATCCTAGGGAGTGCCACTTCTGTCAGGGGCTTGAGGGGCATGCGGAGCCCCACCCTCTACCTCAGAATGTGGCACATGGGCACAGGTCATTGCAGATGGGGTCAGAGTTAAGTAGCACATTCCAAGCCAGCAGCTGCAGAAATTTGCACCATTGAAGCAGGGGGTGCATTTGGGGGAAGTGCTCTACAAGTCAAGGAACTCTGAAGGCTTCCAGCCTCCCCTAGGAGGTCAGGACCCAGCCTGTGGCCTCAATCCTGCTGTGTCAACTGTCCACAGAAGTGGGTGCTGTCTGGGGCAGGGAAAAGGGTAGAACCATTGGACAGGCCTTAAGCAGAGGTGTTGGCCACTGTGGGTAGCAACTGGCATTTCGGTACCAAAGCTTGGCTTCCCCTGTGTACCCTGGCAGAATGCTAACGTCTCCATGAAGGGGACCCTGCCCTCCAAACCCTGTCTGTCTTCTCAAGCTCGGTGTTCCGTGCTGCTCCCTATGAAAGGACGTCTCCTTTAGTTTTCCTCCTGCTCCTGGCATTATGGTGACCTGTGAGGAGGTGGGTGTGGGAGGATTCTCTCTTCTATGAAGGACAGGTCTGTTCAGCTCTGGCATTAGTGTCCTTGCATCCTGCCTGTTCATGTCCACTATGCCACACAGAACATCCGCAGTGGTTGCTCAGCTCAGCCCAGGCCTCACTTGGCTCTCAAGAGGCCTCAGGTCCTCATGATACAGGCAAATCTAAGACATCTTACGGCTGAGGATGTTTCTGTTGTCAGAGAAAGGAATCCCTTACCCTGGCATTCCTCCTACTGTGGAGCCATGGACAGATTCCTTAGCGTGTCCTCAGTCATAGTTTTCATCTGGGGACAGGCATGCTTCACAAGGAAGCCTCTCCCTGGGGTAGGTGCATGGTGACTTTGAGATGCTTCACTTTCAAATATGTGTTACTGAGCCGGGCGGTGGTGGTGCACGCCTTTAATCCCAGCAGTCGGGAGGCAGAGGCAGGTGGATCCCTGTGAGTTGAGGCCAGCCTGGTCTACAAAGTGAGTCCAGGACAGCCAAGGCTACACAGAGAAACCCTGTCTCAACCCCCTCCCCCAAAACAAAACAAAACAAAACAAACACAAATATGCGTTACTGGTCTTAGCCAGAATCTCCCAGGGCCTCTGACCCTCATCCCAGCTGACCTATGCCCACCAGTGTCTGGAGAATGAACTTACAGGCACCCCACTGGCCAACTGCCAACTTGGCTCCAACTATGGTGAGGGTTTAGGGCATAAGGTCCCTATGTTTTGGACACTCCAAATCCAAGAAACACACTAGTCCTGTGCCCGAGACTCAGCTCATAGGGAGTGGCGGGAGTGGTCCTGTGCTGCTACCTTCTGTCCATTTTCTAGGGTTCCCCTCACCTCTAGGAGTCCTTTCAGGTGGGCATTAGGTATGTCCATGCGTTCTAGGATGCTCACCCACCACCCCAGAGCCAGAAGCTAGGAAGCAAGGTGGCAGAGGGGGCAGTGGCTGGACTTCACAGATGCATCACACATGGGCAGCCCTCGGGCAGGGTCCGGTGGGGACATCAGGAATCCTGGTCGCTTCAGTTACACTGGACGGTCCCTGGCTTTCTTATCATGGGGTCAGACAGATATTGGCTCTTCAGAGCGAGGGGCACGGAACAGCTTAGTCAGGGAGGGGACACCCTGAAGTTATAGGACTAACGTGTAGATGTGGAGCTTTGAGGCCACAGCTCACTCCTGCAGTCCACCCCACTGAGCCCTGGTTGATCTCTGGCCCATAGGAAGGGCAGTGAGGTAAAATAAAAGTCTCTTCTTAGCAAGTCCAGAGGATGACATCTACTAAAGCAATGGCTGAGCTGGGGCTTGGACAAAGCCTGGGGCCCTGGCAACTAAGATCTAGACAAAATTGGACATGGTCTTCTCTTAACACTGGGAGGCTCTCCAGGGGCTACCTACCAGGCAGCAAAAGCCTGCAGGGGGCAAGGGTGCTCCGGTGATCTAGGTTTCAGTCTCCTCAGTAGCTTTGAGAACAATTGGCATTGCCCTCCGAGCCTCCAATGGCTCCCTGGAAGCTCGTTAAACTCAGATCTGGGAACTGCTGAACTCCAGTTTGCTCCGTACACCCCCCAAGGAAAGCGAGCCCACACTGCTCTGCGCTCTCACAGCTCTCAGCTTGTAGCATCCTAGTCTGTGGACAGACACTTGTACTGTCCCCAAAGTTGTTTGGCGGACTCTTTTACAGATACCCTGGAGGCATCTGTCCCAGAGCGAGTAAGTTCTCCGCATGCATCTGCCAATAAAGCCCAGCATTGGCCTTTACTGCCACGCCCACTCATTTCCATATGCAGCAGGGCAAGGTCCCCGGCACCACCTACCTGTTGGCGCCTGCTACCTTGTAACCGCTTTGCTTCTATGAGGTGGCCTGGCCTGGCCTGGCCTGCAGGAGACCTTCTTGTGCCTCTAGGATGACCCTCCCCTTCTCTCATGTCCTCTAATGTCGGGACACTTAATACCCAGGCCTTTCTCCCCATTGGTTCCCAGCCTGGTTGTCTGCTCAGCATCTGGTGGCTGCTGCTGCCTTCCAAGCCCCGCCCAGCTAGAACTAGATCCATCCATCACAGCTCGGCCTTTCTGCTCCAACACACTTCACCTCAGCAATGTGTCTTCATAAAGTCACGGTTCCTTCACCGTGATTCTTTCCCTCTCCTCTTTAACGCTGGTCCGTGGAGGCTGAGCCTCCATCATCCCTTTGACATTAGTGGCTCTGCAGAGGAAGGGGACACTGGAGTGTCCCTGACACCTGAGGACAAATGTGTTTTCTAGAACAGGGAGTTGACTTTATTTCCCTCAGGCATGGAGCATTGTTTGGGGTGGGCAAGGATGTGAGTGGGTTAGACAGTGAGCGGTAGCCTGGTGCTTGCAGACCCATCCTGGTTGGCATCGAGTGCACCCCACGCTCCTGGGGTTATCAAATACCTACCAATTTTTTGTTGTTGTTGGGTTTTTTGTTTGTTTGTTTGTTTTATGTTTTTTGAGACAAGGTCTTTCTGTGTCAGCCTTGGCTGTCCTAGACTTGCTTTGTAGACCAGGCTGGCCTTGAACTCACAGTGATCTGCCTGCCTTTGCCTCCTGAGGGCTGGGATTAAAGGCGTGCACCACCACAACCAGCATACCTACCAATTTTAAATCCCATATTCCTCTGTTGTAGTTTGAAGCTGAGAAGTTTAGTTTCCCTTTATTTTTCAGGCCTCGTAACTGGGAAGTTCAGTGGCTGCCCTGATTGTGATAGTTCGTGGCTCTTAGCCCTGGGATGCTAAACATGGTTTTCTAGCCACAGCTCTCTGAGGCTCAGCCTCCTTAGGAACTCTCCCCTTAAGAGGCCTGCCCTTGGGATGGAGAAATGGCTCAGTGGTTAAGAGCACCATCTGCTCTTCCAGAGGTTCTGAGTTAAATTCCCAGCAACCACATGGTGGCTCACAACCATCTATAATGTGATCTGATACCCTCTTCTGCAGATAAAGCACTCATATACAATAAATAAATCTTAAAAATAAAAAAATAAAAGAGGCCTGCCCTCTATTAGCCGGCTCTTCCGCGCTGCCAGCATGCCTCGGTTGACCACATCTGTGAACCTGGCTGACTCAGAGTCTTCTCTGAGATCAGGTCATCCTGCAGTGTCCCTGACCCCACTTCCTATGTTGTTGTCACTTAACAGGTTTCTGTGACCTCTGTCCCCACCCAGTGGGTGCTGCCTTAATGTGACAGCGGCAGATAGACTCTGGCCTTGTTCTTGTGGCGTAGGTAAAACCAGGGCCTGTCACGCATACATCCGGCTACCAGCAGGGTCAGTGAAAGCATCTCCTGTATCCACCAAGTGCATCCCAGTATGCAGTACAGAGCTGTGAGTCTTGTTTTAAAATTAATTACATTTTATCGACTGCTGGGCAAGAGATCAAACACAAACAAATCTCCTGTAATCCCCCTCAAATGCAGAGCTGGCCCCAGCATGCTCAGCATGGGGGTCTCTGCAGCCAGCCACTGTTCTACCTAGTAGGGTGGTGGTGTGGCTGCAGGGCTCACGTCACACAGCACGGATGGCGAGAGGACACTGATAAGAAAATCTCTCTGTGACTCTGGGTCCCAGCTGAGTATGGGGAGGGGGACTTTTTCTAGACAGGCAGTCGTCCTACTGTGCCCTTCTTAATGGGCACAACAGTCATTCATATCGCTCCTCTCCTGCTACTTGCAGCCAAAGCAAGCCGAGCGAAGTAAAGCTTGTCTGTTTGGCAGAGCTCTGCTGTCATAGGATGGAGAACAGCAACACCTTGTATGGCCTGGAAAATGCCAAATGCATGGAGGGGCAGCAGTGGATGGACGGAGGGTGGAGGATAGATACAATAGTGGACAAGCCAGCCTGTCATGGGTTAACCTCTTCATCTCTCACCCGAGTGTGTGAAGGAATAGCTCAGCATGGCATGGAGTAGCTCTGCATGTCACCCCAGTGTGTCACAGTGTCGCAGGCTAGCTCTTCACTTGACAAGGCTGCGTAATGTTCCCCACTGGGCTTGGTGCCTTTGTGACTTCTGAAGCTTCTCTCACTGCCCCTGAAATGGTCCTGTTGCAGTTGCGGCCTGGGCTGTATGCTAGCCTACTGCCCAGCCCCAGGAGGTAGCAGGGGACCCTGCCTATTCTGGGAAGTGTTGGTGTACTTTTCACTTCTTGGGTTTCTTTCTTTCTTTTTCTTTTGGTTTTTCGAGACAGGGTTTCTCTGTGTAGCCTTGGCTGTCCTGGACTCGTTTTGAAAACTAGGCTGGCCTCAAACTCACAGAGATCTGCCTGTCTCTGCCTCCCGAGTGCTGGGATTAAAGGCGTGCGCCTCCACACCTGACTGAGTGCAGGATCTATTTGCAAGGAAGGAAGCAATAGTCACTACATGGAAAGAAGCTCCCTGTCAGCAGTGCCTTCCTGAGTGTTGGGTTCCGCACCACAGCTTCTCTCTTCCCAGTCACTCATATCCCTGTGTGACCTGCAGCTCCATGGTGGTGGAGAGCTGGCTCCACTTCCTGTCTCTGCCTGTCTGTGTCTTCTGTGTTTCTCCCCATCGTCATCCTAGCTCTTTTTTCCTTCTCCGTTGCTCTGTTCTCGGAGACATGCAGGAAGCATTCCTCGGTAGGCTCCCTGGGGGTCCCATCTCCAGCCCTGTTGCCTTGTGTTTTAACATTCCAACATGGATGTTGGGGACACTAACAGTTGCCTGGGTAGAACTGTGTCATACACCTGTAAAGCCAGCACTTAGGTGACCGAGAAGGATGAAGGTTATGGGTTGCCAGGTAGGCCTGGGCCACCTCAGCAGAATGAAATGAAGCCAAACCATAACAAATGTGTAAAAAAATATTTGTTTTATTTTTATGAGTGTTTGTTCTGTCTGGGTGATTGCATATAAACCATCGTCCAGGACTGGCTCTGCCTCTTCTTCCCTCCCAAGGTCTCTTCCCCTTTTCAGGGTCTCCTGTCCCCATCAGTCACCTGGGACAGGGTCAGTCTGTGGTCCCCTCAGCACCTCCCTCCGTGTCTCCTTGGATGCTTGCTGGAAATCTGTGGATTTTGTCCACATTGCTGGATGTCTTTGACACCCACCTGGGCTTTGGCTCTTGCCTGGTTGGTACTTCCTGGACCCCATGCAGTCAGGTACGTTCTAGTGCCGGGCTGTGAGTAGGTGTGACTCAAATCAGTGGTCCTGGGTGGTGGCCGTGGCTCAGCGGTCATGGTTACCCATGCGAATAGAAACCGACATTGATCTCAGAGACTCAGGGCTCCCTGCTTGGGAGAGCAGCCCAGTCTCAAGGCCAGCACCTTATCTGAGACTCAGCTTTGAAAACTGGGCGTGGTGGCCCATGCCTGTAATCCCAGCACTCGGGAGGCAGAGGCAGGCAGATCACTGTGAGTTTGAGGCCAGCCTGGTCTACAAAGGGTCCAGCACAGCCAAGGGTACACAGAGAAACCTTGTCTCAAGAGAGAGAGAGAGAGAGAGAGAGAGAGAGAGAGAGAGAGAGAGAGAGAGACTCAGCTTTGATGACGTTGCCAACAGCTGCAAATACTGCACCTTCAGGATCAGACATCAGACATGTGGGTTCATAGGCCCTTCACACACCGAAACAGGCCATTGGGGGTTGACCCTCCATTATTTTTTTTTTTTTTTTTTTGACAGGGTCTCACTATGTAGTCCTGCTAGTCTGGAATTCACTACGTAGGTCAGGCTGGTCTTGAATTTGTAGAGATCCACCTGCCTCTGTCTCCCAGGTGCTGGGATTAAAGGTGTGTACCACCACACCTGGCTGACCCTGCTCTTTGGGGATGTTGTGAGTGTCTTCAGAGGGTCTGTGGACAAGTGTCCAACACTATGCCCAGGCCTCATCATAGCTCTCCCTCAGCCTGTCACTCAACACTAGGTATACGTCGACCTGCTGTGTCCACAGGGCGCTCTTGGCCAGATGGACTTGGGGATACCTGAACTCTGTTCTTGGAGGCAGTTGATCTTCCAGGATAATTCCTCACAGAGTATGCCTGAGTCCCGGGGAGAGGGAGGCGCCCTGTCCAGGGCTGAAAGCCAGGTAGGAGCAGGTCCGTGGGAAAAGGTAGAAGCCGCGTCTTGATCCTCAGGAACCAGCTGCACCCCGTTGGGGGACTCCTCACATCCAGCACAAGGGGGGGGGGCCGGCGGGAGCAGGGGGGCGAGAAGCCGGGTGGGCAGTTGCTTGGGGACAAGAAGCTCCGTGGCTATGGAAGCCTCTGCTCTGTCTGCATCCAGCCTCCTAGCCAGCTGCTTCTCAGGAACCTTCCTATTTTTAGCACTCTGTACATCTGCCCGGCTTCTTTGGCACCTCTGGCCCCAGACCCTACAAATTACAGGCATGTTATCAGAGGCCGAGTTGCAGGCACAAGCTGTAGTCTATTAAGATTTGGAGAGATTTAATGTAACAAGACAAACAGGAGGAGGAATTTAATTTAGTGATAAAATAAAAAAAAAGTAATCAAATCTCTACTGTGGACACAGGGCACTGGCCTGAACCGCCGAACTGTTTCCATACATCAACATGTAGTTCCATTATGCAGCAATTAACATGGTGGCTGGTTTTCCAGCATGCCCAGCCTGGCAGGTCCTGTCCTTCCAATCGCTCCAGGGCTGGGTGGACATTGTGAGGCCACTTGGGAAGAGACACCAACTTGAAAATAGTTTTTGCACAAAACCACCAAGAGCATGGCCTTGGTTTGGATGCTTTGCTGTCCTTTTTAGCAAATGCAGACTTCTGCAAGTCTCCTTTGCTGTCGTTGTGTGGCATGGATGCTGCTATTGCCTGCCTTCTGCAAGCGCATCCAAAGCCTTGTTTCTCCTGTTCAGTTGTCTGCTCTGAGGAAGGCCAGCAGCGTCCATCACATTTGCATCTTCTCAGGAGTAGCTGTGGTTCTCCTGGTCAGCTCTGTGGGTGGAGGGCTGTAAGGCCACCAGGGGTCCCTTGCTCACAGCCATCCGCCAGAGCATCCAGGGCTGTCCTTTCTCTCCTGAGACCTCTCCAGCAGCTCCCTCCGCACACGGAACTCAGCCCAGATCCTCGAGGACTTGGCCTAGGACTTCGTCTCTGATATCCTATAATGGCTAGGACTTCCTGCTTTACCACCCAAGCTGGTGTCTGCCCAGGACCTCTGTGTACCTTTTTCTTCTGCCTACAACTTATCTTAGGCCTTTGCATTGACATGTGAGATGACCCAGCTCTTTAGTGTATTTGGCTAAGATCATAGTGCACAATTAAAGACATCTATGGCACCATTAATGTAAAAGATGGGCCTTTGCTGTAAGTACCCGTTATTCTCCCCTCTTTTTTTTTTTTTTTTTTTGAGACAGGGTTTCTCTTTGTAGCCCTGGCTGTCTTAGAACTTACTCTGTAGACCAGGATGTTCTGCACCTCATAGAGATCCACCTACCTCTGGCTCCCCAGTGCTGGGATTAAAGGCGTGTGTCACCACTGCCCGGCATAAGTACCTGTCTTAATGTTTATTTTTTTCCTTTAAGAAAACAAAAATGTTGGGGACCAGGGCAGTTTGAATCCATAATTTTTTTGTTGTTGTTAGTTTTTCGAGACAGGGTTTCTCTGTGTAGCCTTGGCTGTCCTGGACCTGCTTTGTAGACCAGGCTGGCCTCGAACTCACAGGGATCCACCTGCCTCTGCCTCCCGAGTGCTGGGATTAAAGGCGTGTGCCACCACCACCCTGCTAAATCCATAATTGTTAGACTGTCCCTGGTGTCTTGTTGCCTCAGTGGATGACTATCAGCCTATCATCTTGCTAAACTGCCTTTATAAGATGCTGGCTGAGTCAGGCCTGGTAGCACAATCACCTTTAATCCCAGCATCCTGCAGGCAGAGGCAGGTGGATCTCCATGAGTTCGAGGCCACCAGGTCAACAAAGTGAGTTTCTTTCTTTTCTTTTTCTTTCTTTCTTTTTTTTTCTTTTCTTTTCGAGATAGGATTTCTCTATGTGGACTTGGCTGTCTTGGACTCGCTTTGTAGACCAGGCTGGCCTCGAACTCACAGGGATCCACCTGCTTCTGCCTCCCCAGTGCTGGGGTTAAAGGTGTGTGCCACCACTCCCAGCTTTACAAAGTGAGCGTCAAGGCCAGCCAGGACTATACAGTGACACTCTGCCTCTGTCCATCCCCACTCCAACCCCCTAAAAGACAAACTGACAGCCTCGAGCATACATACAAGCCCCAAGGAAGCTCTACTGTGACCGCAGATGCTTGCTGTCAAAGCACAGCTCTGGCTTCTAAAGGCACTATCCAAGCCGTGACTGTTTCAACAGTGTGTTTCAGACGTGCCAGTGGGTTCTAGAAATCACTTCTCCTCAGTCGGTAGCATGACACAAGAGCTGTAAAACTAGTTGCCACAGACCCAAGGGTCCGGGAAACCGAGGCCCGCCAGGAGGTGCAGTACTATTAAATGCTGCCGCCTGTGGCTGCATTCACTGCTGCTGGAAGCTGAGGATTAAAATAGGTGCTAAGATCCAGGGCTTCTGGTGGCTAAAGCCCAGAGCAATAGCCTCCAAGCTGAGAACGGAGAGCTTTGGACTGCTAAAGCTGGAGCAATAGGCCCCTACGTCTGCCCTTCCGGCCCCTAGGCCGTGGGCACGGAGGGCGCAGAGCCGTCAGCTCCAGAAGGCCACCTTCTTGCTACCCACAATTCCTGTCTGAGTAGAAAGGCTCAGCCCGCTGGTGAGGAACAAGTTGGCTATTTTTTCCCTTATGTTAATAACAAGAATAGGGCATCAGGGACTTGTCCTCTCAGCTGGAGGCCATTGGCTGGTCCTCTTTAGCCTCTGTGCATCTTGTAGATCTTCCTCACCCCACTTGCTGGTGTCAGGATCCTTGGGCCCCAAAATCAGCCTCCATCCTTGTCTTCACAGTTTGTGTGTATGTGTGTGTGTGCTGCAATTCTCCCTCTCTACACTTTATTATTGTTGTTGAGGTATGGTCTCTCTCTGTGGTCCTGGCTGCTCTGGAATTCACAGAGATCCACCTGCCCCTGCCCCTGGAGTGCTGGTGTCAGGGCCATGCACCACTGCAGCTGCCTGCTCTCTCTTCACTCATATATATAAGGAGATGTTAATAGATTTGGGATCCACCCTAAATTCAGGTTGGTCTCACCTAGGCAGCCTTACTTAAGTGCAAAGACCCGTGTTTCTCTCCTTCCTTCCTTCTTCCTTCCTTTTCTCTCTCTCTCTCTCTCTCTTTCTCTCTCTCTCTCCTTTTTGACTTTCAAGACAGGATTTCTCAGCCAGGGGTGGTGGCGTACACCTGTAATCTCAGCACTTGGGAGGCAGAGGCAGTCAGATCTCGGTGAGTTTAAGACCAGCCTGGCTTACAAAGTGAGTCCAGAACTACACAGAGAAATATTGTCTCGAAAAAAACAAAAGAACAACAACAAAATAAACAAAGACTGGATTTCTCTGTGTAGCCCTGGCTGTCCATCTGTGGACCAGGCTGGCTTCAAACTTGGAGATCCACCTCCCTCTGTCTCCCAAATGCTAGGACTAAAGGCGTTTGTCATCCCCACCCCCACTGCTGCTGCTGCCGCCGCTGCCACCACCACCATCACCATCATCATTGCCACCACCACCACCACCACCACCACCATCATCATCGCCACCACCACCACCGTCGTCACCCCCACTGCTGCCGCCACCACCATCACCACCATCACCACCACCACCACCACCACCACCACCATCACCACCACCACCACCATCACCACCACCATCACCATCACCACCACCACCACCACCACTACCACCATCACCACCACCACCACCATCATCACCACCATCACCACCACCACCATCACCACCACCACCATCACCACCACCACCACCACCATCACCACCACCACCACCACCACCATCACCACCACCACCACCACCACCACTACCACCATCACCACCACCACCACTGCCATGCCTGGCTTCATATTTCCATACAAGGGCAGACTACAGGCTCTGAGGCTGAGGACTTGGGCCTCAATTCCACTTTCATTTTTCATGTATAGGTAGAGGCTTGCCTGACCTGGAGCCTCACTGATTACTCAGCTAAGGCAAAACCCTTTTCTTTGTCACCTTAATTTCTTTGGTGGGATATATTCAGTGATAATGTGGGAATCAAAGAATCAGAAAAATATAGTCTGGCCCGCCTTTAATCCCAGCACTCAGGAGGCAGAGGCCGGTGGATCTCTGTGAATTTGAGGCCAGCCTGGTCTACAAAGCAAGTCCAGGATAGCGAAGGCAACACAGAGAAACCTTGTCTTGAAAAAAAAAAAACAAAACAAAACAAAAAGAAAGAAAAAAGAAAAATATAATTCTGCAAATGCTAATGACGTTATGGCTTCAGCAAAGGATTATAAACTTATGTCAAGACCTTTGTTGAACAGCTGATGAGGAGCACATGGTGAGCCACAAGCAGTGTGACTCTGCTCCACTGGTTGTCAGAAACCAGAGGCCATTGCTTTGCTGGACCCCAGGGTGCTCAACTCAAGCCAGGCAGCAGTCACAAAGCCCTTAGTGTGTGTGTGTGTGTGTGTGTGTGTGTGTGTGTGTGTGTGTGCGCCACATGTAGTCCTCTGGAGCTGGAATGTCAGGCATTTGTGAATGGCTTGCCACTCTGTCAGATCCTCTGTGAGAGCAGTGCAAACTCTTAACTACTGAGCTGTGTCTTCAGTCCCTGACGTGATGTCCAGATTCTTGAAAGTGCCTGAGAGAGGGGAGCAGCCTAAACACTACCTCAAGAAATACCCAGGCCAGGCCAGGCCCAGAGACTAATGTCCCCAGGAGCCGTGCTGGCTCTGCAGAGCCACAGTACGGTACGCAGGGTCTCTCAGCAGGCTGGAGCCTCAGGGAATGCTTGGTTTTCTGGAACATGAGCTGCCAGGGTCTTCTGGGCGCTGTTCCTCAGTGACCAGGATGTGTTCCGAGTGTTCCGCGTCCTGCACCATGGACCAGAAGACAAGGCTGTGCTTCCTACTGTTCCCTCGGCCTCGATGCTAGGCTTATATCACCAGGGCCACACATTTGCTGTCTCTGACACTGGGGGCCTCTTCTCCATAGTGACACCATCACTTGAGGTGGCTCCATCAGCCCTGCAGCAGGCCGCCTGGGGCCGGCTACTGAACCCTCGTCTCTGCCTTTAATTGATTGTGGAAATGCATCCCACCAAAGAGGCACTGTTATTACTTGGTGTTTGGATTTTGAGTAAAATTAAAATTAAAATTCCCAGTGCTCGCTCGGCTGCAATCATGAATCTCACCCTCGGCTCCCCACACAGCAAGCCGTGTACTCGGGGAACAGTCACGCTAATGGATTCGGGGCTGTGATTATGTTGGTAATTGGACACATAGCTGCTGCTGTCATGGACTGAGGGCTACCTTGGCAGATAATGTTTGCCTAAATCCCAGCCCTCTGGGTGTGGAGGAAGGAAGAGCCAAACAAAGTTCAGGGTAGGGTTGGTGACTCGGCTCAGTGGGTAAAGACACTTCCTGTCAAGCCTCATGACCTGAGTTTGATCCCTGGGAAGAAGAGAAGAGGAGAAGCCAAGTTGTCCCCTGACTCCCACAAGAGCCCCAGATGTGCATATTCCACACCCTATCCCATAGATAAATGCAGTAAACGTAAGAAATGTACAACATCAAGAGCAAGTTCCAGGCCAGCCTGTGCTACATGGCACCCTCTCTCAAAACCAAAACAGTAGGATGCCTTTAATTCCAGTACTCTGGAGGCACAGGCACACGGCTGTGCGTGAGCTCAAGGTCAGTCGGTGAGTTCCAGGCCAGCCTGTGCTACATGGCACCCTCTCTCAAAACCAAAACAGTAGGATGCCTTTAATTCCAGTACTCTGGAGGCACAGGCACACGGCTGTGCGTGAGCTCAAGGTCAGTCAGTGAGTTCCAGGCCAGCCTGTGCTACATGGCACCCTCTCTCAAACCAAAACAGTAGGATGCCTTTAATTCCAGTACTCTGGAGGCACAGGCACACGGCTGTGCGTGAGCTCAAGGTCAGTCAGTGAGTTCCAGGCCAGCCTGTGCTACATGGCACCCTCTCTCAAAACCAAAACAGTAGGATGCCTTTAATTCCAGTACTCTGGAGGCACAGGCACACGGCTGTGCGTGAGCTCAAGGTCAGTCAGTGAGTTCCAGGACAGCCTGGGTCACACATACTGGGACCCTGTCTCAGCAAACAAAAAAACTAAACAAAGACAAACAAACAACTACCCCCAAGAAAACCCCAAAACCAAGGTCATCTCCATCTACACAGACATTTTGAGGCCAACTCAGGCTACATGAAACTTGTCTCAAACAAACAAGCTCCGGCTACAATGTGCCCTATCTCATCTGACCAAGTAGGATAGCACTTGGATGGGAGATGCCAGGGAACACTCTGTGCGGACACCTTGTAAAGGCAAACAATAACAAAAGGGCCTGAGTGGTGACTCAGTGACGAAAAGTACTTGCTCCTCTTGCAGAAGACCCCAGTCCAGTTCCCAGTTCCCACATCAGGCGGCTTAAAGCCATCTGTAACTTCAGCTCCTGGGGATCTGATGCCCTCTTCTGGCCTTCACAGACACGCCATGCACACATGGCATTTGCTCACACGTGCACATAAAGGTCAGAGTAGAACATATCTTTTTTTTTTAGATTTATCTATTTATTATTATGTATACAGTGCTCTGCTTACATGTACACCTGCAGGCCAGAGAGGGCATCAGATCACATTATAGATGGTTGTGAGCCACCATGTGGTTGCTGGGAATTGAACTCAGGACCTCTGGAGGAGCAGTCAGTGCTCTTAACCTCTGAGCCATCTCTCCAGCCCAGAACATATCTTTAATATCAGCACTTGAGACACTGAGGCACGCGGAGCTCTCAGAGTTCAGGACTAGCCTGGTCTACAAGTTAAGACCCTGCCTAAAATGAGTAAGTAAATAAACAAGGCCGGAGCAGTGGCTCAGCAGGTAAGAGCCCTCAGGACCCGGGTTCGAAACTCAGCACACACGTGGCAGTTCACAAGTGAGCCAATACTCTTTTTTGGCCTCCACTGGCACCAGGCACATACATGGTTCATATACATATATGCAGAAAAAATTTATATACAACAAATCTTGAAGCAACCTTTACATTAATATATATGTGTGTATATATACACATACACATATATAACAAAAGAAAGTAGGATGGTGCAAGAACTACTACATGTGCCAATACATGTAGAGGTGTGTAGGTGTGTGTGTGAAACACGTATATGCACGATGTGTAAAGCATTATGAGCATGGACTTGTGTGTGCACACGTGTGTGCATGCGTGTGTGTGTGTGTGTACGCATGATGGTGCCCATGTCCGTGTGTATTGTGTGTATAGCAGCAGATGTTTGCTGACTGACATTCCCTCTCCATCCATGCTTGCTCAAGATAGGGAGACCCCACAGCACTGCGCATGTACGGGCTCTGGCTTGGCTTCCTGCTGCTGCTGCGGAGGGTAGAGCCTGGATGTGCTGACCGTCCAGGGAAGGTGGCAGAGGCGGTGGCTCACATCCACTGGAAGCCTGTTCAGCGTTGGGCTCTTGGGGACAGAGTGACTAACTAGTACACCGGAAGGCTTCCTCAGGGTATTGTGGGCCACTGTCCTCCTGGGTGGTGGCCTTCTGTGGGCTAACCCCTCCTCCTGTCACCGGGCTGCGTCTAGCAGAACGGCACAGCAGTTGTGGAGATGTGGAGTGACCCTGCTTGTTGCTGAGGCAACCAGAGCTACTGGACTCCTTGACCTACCAAATAGCTCAACCAATCCCGGGGTTCCAGGCAGCAGCTGAGTGGAACTGGCCAGGCATCCCCGGTGGAGGGACTCAGGCAGAGCGTGAGAGGGCTACAGAAATGGTCGCCATCCCAGAAATAGACGCAGGGGGCCATAGGTGATGTTGTACATGTGAGCTTCTGGGGCATTGGATACAAACATCCTATTTAAGCAGCTGTGTTCAGAACCCTGGAGAAAGGAGGGAACCTGCTGCTGTTGCCCTAGGACGGCCAGTTGGATCCCAGCTGAGCGTGTACAGGGACTTTGTGATTTCATACCCAGTCTGAATCACAGGTTGTTACCTAATGAGTTTGTGCCTGTCATTTTCCCAGCTGCTCTGTGAAGGTGACGCTGCCTCATGGCACGATCTAGAACATTTTCCTCTTCCTACCTCCTCAGGGATGACCAATCCAAGCCCTCTTAGTGCTTCCAGGCAATGCTCTGGGGACCCATGAGGTCCCTGCCCAAAGTGAGGATTACGGGGGCTGGTGTTTTTTTCTTACAGAGCTGCTCTGTCGCTCTCAGGCAGTGGCTGGGGGTGTTCACACACTGGTTGTTAAGGGCCGAGGCCCTGCTCACAGCCTCTGCTCGCTGTGTAAGTTGTGTAGCTTGCCTGATTTCTTACTGGTCATTTTGTTGGAAGAGTGTTCTACAGTGACGTCAAGAGTGCCACAGAAAGGGCTGGAGAGATGGCTTAGTGCTTAAGGGCAGCCTTGGCCCAAGCGCTCAGGGACTGTGTGCCGACTCAGCATTTCTCCTCTTAACATTGTTTCTCTCTGGCATTGGGTGGTAGCAACAGAAAGTAAACCACGTGAAGAGAAGAGGATGTTCTCTGAGCCAAGTGCTTGGAGCTGTTAAGATAGAAATCTGGACAGCTGGCACCATCTTGTCACCAGTACAGGCAAGAAATCTGGCAACAGCCAGCTGTGAGGCATCAGCTAGGCGAGAGAGACTTCCTCTTGATGACATTGGCTAAGTTCCTGGATTTTGATGCCTGAGATTCCACTACCCCTGGTCACTAATATGCACCCCCCCCCCCATTTATGGCATTCCTGTTGGGGAGTCTGGTGTCTGCATTTACTAAATGAGCCCTGACTGTTGCAGGCATCATGCTTTTTAAAAACTTTTAGAGTTAGCCGGGTGTGGTGGTGCACACCTTTAATCCCAGCACTTGGGAGGCAGAAGCAGGCAGATCACTGTGAATTGAGGCCAGCCTGGTCTACAAAGTGAGTCCAGGATAGTCAAGGCTACACAGAGAAACCCTGTCTCAAAACAAAACAAAAGAAACCTTTTAGAGTTATTTTTTATTTTGTGCATAAATGTTTCGCCTGTATGTATATAAAAAAGGGTGTCAGATCCTTTAGAACTGGGCTTATGGCTGTCAGCCTCCAAGCAGGTACTGGGAACTGAACCCAGGGGCCTCTACTGAGCCAAATCCCTAGCCCCTGCAGACACTTCTGAGAGGACAATGCAGGGGCTTGGGGCTTCCTGGTGAGTTAATGTTGGGCCAGCAAACAGAATCCTTGCTTCTTGACTGTGCCTTCTGTCCTACTAGGCCGGAGGAGGGTGGCACTATTCTGGGCTGTGGATAGCCTTTCTGCAAAGCTATGGAGTGACTGAAGCCACCTGCCAGTGACCTCCTGAAGGAGATGGGTAGTCTATCCTCCTTCAAGCGGCATTCTTGGAGCATGTTCTACAGCTGGACAGTCTCCTGAAAGTCACTTTTGCAGAACTGGTCTCCAAGTGTTAAAAAGTTCCCTTTAGCAGCTCTAAAAAGGATCTGTCACCTGGGAAAGACCAGGAAGGCTGGGATGGAGACCCAGGCTCCGCTGCGGGACCCAGCAGGGTTAGGGTTGTTGAGAGGCAAATAATTCTGGGAAAATATGAAGTTACTTTTTTTTTTTCAAGGCAGGGTTTCTCTGTGTAGCCTTGGCTGTCCTAGACTCACTTTGTAGACCAGGCTGGCCTTGAACTCACAGCGATCCACCTGCTTCTGCCTCCTGAGTGCTGGGATTAAAGGCGTGGGACACCACACCTGGCTATGAAGTTACTTTTTGTTTAAACTAAACAATTTAAGAGGAAGTAGGCCTGGCACCCATTTGCGGATGTCACCTGCAGTATCGGGGGGCCTACAGAGGAGTCATGTCTACTGTACTCAGAGCAGAGCGGGTCTGGGCCTTGGGTAAGGTCTCACTGCTTCTGATGATTGGAAGGCTGGCACTGCCACACTGCTCAACTGAGGACTAGGCCAGCGGGTGACTCCCTCGGTGTGATCACGAGGTGCCCAGCCACACATCTCCACCCTCAGCTCCATGGAGAGCTCCCACTGCTGGAAGCCGGGCTTCTCTGTGGTTCTGGGTTACTTGGCTCAAAGCCTAAGTCCCTGGGGTGCGTTGGCCAAGGCCTGGGGTTAGGGCTATCTTCCATGAATCATGATTGATTGACCTCACTTGAGATTGAGCTCAGCTGCCCCAGACAGAAACCCAAGTGCGAAAGCTTTAGCAAATGTGGGACAGACCAGCAACATGGGGCTCAAAGAGAGGCCGGAGGGTGTCGCCAGGAACTCAGACTTGCTTCCTGAGTTGCCATCTTTGTGAGTACCCTTGGACTTTATCGATAAACGCTGCCGCCACCTTAGCCATCACATCAACATTCGAAGTAGAAAGAGAAAGAAGCAATTTCGATGTCAGGACAAAGCTTTCCCAGAAATCTCCCCAGAGATGTTTCCTTTCCAGCCTCGGGGCTTATACTCTGATGTATAACCTCATGGCAGGGCACCAGGCAAATACCATTAACTATGGTTGAACTACGGATGCTCCAAGCACAGACCTTGTTGGGTTGTGTGAGGAGATGGAGATGGATTCGGTTGACAGCTGATGACTGCAGATTCTGCCGTCTGCGAGGAGGGAGCCGGTAGGTAGGAGACATAACCCACAATTTACCTATAGCGAGGAAACAGAGCAGAACACACAGTGGCCCTGAATATCACCCCATCTGTTAACCAGCAGTGTGAGTGTGGCTATCACTCTTGGTGGACCACTGGCGATGCGTTGTTATGAGCCAACGTCGATTTCCAACAAGAATCACAAAAGGGTTGCTCTGTGTGCCACATGCTGTGCGTGGTAGGTAGAGGCATGGCAACATGTATGTGCCACCATGCACCCCAGGGCTGACTCCCAGTCAAGGCCAATGCTGTTTACTTAGCCCTGAAAGCCTAAGCTTAATTGTGCCCATTTTATGCAACAAAGCCCTAAGATGGTCTCACTCCAGTGCTGCGCAGATATCAAGGAGCGGAGTTCAGGTCTGATGGATCCCAGCAGGATCTGAGGACATCTGGAGCCAGCAGCCTCGGGGCCTCCCTCTGTGTATGACTCCCGTTGCCCCACGCAGGGCAGGTTTGGTGAGTGATCTTGGAGCCAGTGATGGCACCAACACCTTGGTCTGTTACTGGTGCGCTTGGTCCAGGTGACATTACCCATTGTTTGAGGAGGGAAGTAATCTTGAATTTACCTAGCAACATGTGGAGGGACGGATGTACCATTTTTTTTTGCTTGCCGAAGAGACCCTGAGCCCGTGGAGGACGTATGTAGTGCCCTTGTGTGAGGTGTGTGGTACCAGTGGCCAGTTGTCCGCTATCTGTGCTGATCTCTGAAATCCCACTTCTTCTTCCTCCTCCTCCTCTTCTTCTAAAGTTATTTATTATTATGTGTACAGTGCTCTGCCTGCATGCACACCTGCAGGCTAAAAGAGGGCATCAGATCACATTATAGACGGTTGTGAGCCACCATATGGGTGCTGGGAGTTGAACTCGGAATCTCTGGAAGAGCAGACAGTGCCCTTAAGGGCTGAGCCGCCTCTCCAGCCCTGAAATCCCACATCTAAATGGCCCCCTGACTGAACTTCCCGCTGGTTCCTGCTGCTGTGTTCCAAGAGGAGTTGTCATGTTTCAGGGGGGGGGGACAACAACAATCCAAAAAAACAAAAAACAAAACCACCTGCCAAGTTGTGTGTTGGAGGCAGACAGCTCGGCAGCTGTTACATGAGAATAAAAGTTACATGGCCTCTAGGCCCAGAGAGGGTCTGCAGGACCACCCTCTAGAGCACAGAGGCTCCAGCGTCCTCTGCTAGGAGGAGCTGGTGTCTGCCCTGAGCTGACCTTGAAGAGTACAGACAGGTTGGGTGGTCAGGACAGTAGGAGACCACATAGAACCCTCTTAAGGTGTGACCCACTAAATATTGCAAATGGCTTGTCGCTAGATTCTGAAAGATATATGGAGGACCGTGGAGACATGTCTGTCCTGAGCTGGCCGGGCAACTTCAGGTGTTGTTTCCTACCCCTTGATGAGGCTGGTCCCCCACACCCACCCCCACTCCCCACCCAACTCCACCCCTACACCCCACCCCACCCACACTCCCACCCCCCAGCTCACCCTCACCCCCACCCCACACTCCACACCCACCCCACCCCACACCCCCTCCCCACACCCCTCCACCCCCCAGCCCACCTCTGCCCACTCCACCCCACCCCTATACCCCACCCCACCCACACCCCACCCCGCCCCACCCACCCCCATACCTCACCCCACCCCACCCCCCACCCCCCACCCCCCCACCCACCCCCCACACCCACCCCACCCACACCCCCATCCCCATCCCACCCCCACTCCCCACCCCACCCACACCACACCCACACCCCACCCCTGCTCTGGGCCCAGCAACCCTCTAGGCTTGTTTCTCCAGCACCAGCCTCTTTCCTAATGGTTGCTCGCTCAAGGTTAGCAGATCCCTTGTGACAGAACACACTTTCTCTTTTCATTTTCTTTCCTCCCTCTTGCTCTTTCCCTCCCTCCCTCCTTCTATTCCTTCCTTCTTTTTTACTGTGTTCCACCACTGCTGGGATCAGACTCGGGGTTTTAAACATGCTGGGTGTACTGCCTAGACAGACATCTTGAGACTGGTCATAGGCAGCTGGGCGGTCAGTTCAAAGGGTCAAGTCTACATTACATTATGAAGTCCAGACAGGAGACAGGAGCTGAAACCACATTCTTATCACTGCCACCTCAGTCATGTGGGTGGCGCCACTGGACAGTCCCAAGATACGGTTTCACAGTGTGAGCCAGGCAACAGACTCATGGCAATCCTCCTGCCTCAGCCTCCCAAGTGCTGGGATCACAGGTGTGAGCCACCATACCTGGCACTACCCTTTACTTATTGATTTTTTTTCCTCTGTGGACAGAAATGCAATTTATACAGACTCTTCCAGGAAGGCTTCCTGTAGTTGAAAGTTCAGGTACAGGAAGCTGCAGGCATAACTGCCTCCGTGTTCATCAGTCACATTTCAAGGTTCCCCGTCTCCTTCTTTCACCTTTGTCCTCTTTTGGCTGCCTCGTGCGCAGGCTCCATCCTCATGGCTTCTAGGAACCCTTCCTTCAATGGCTGGAGCAAGGATCTGGGACTTGAAAAGCATCTAACCTCGATAGAACCTGCTGCCTCCTCAGTTTGTCTCTGGACTAGGCTAGAATGCACCGCTGGCCTGAACGCTGGCAGATGCTCGCTCTGGATACAGCTAGCAGGTCAGTTTCACCACAAACCAGGTGCTGGGAGTTGCAGTGACTCCTAGGAGAGCTATGGGGAGAGGGGAGCACTGCATTCTGAGTTGACAGCGGAAGCAAGTGTCTAACACACCACCTAAACCCAGTGCCTGGCTGAGGGATGAGAAAGGGAACCCGGAAAGCCTGCTTGGGGCTTCCATTCCTGTTTGCACCTCAGGGGAAGAAGAGCCTGCTCAGTATCCTCCCATGCAGATCCTCCTGAGGCTGGGCCACTGCTCTTGGGGTGCTGACAGCTCCCAAGGGATCCCCTGAGGGCGCCCTCCGCAAGTAGCTCCCTCCACCTCATCTTTCTTACCAACTGCTGGGTGAGAGGGGCAACAGGGTTTCTCCTTCATGGCCTGCTGAGTCAAGCCTGTGAGCATGCTCGGTTGGGACCAGCTGCTGCAGCATCCTCTGTCTTTAAAAGGGAAGGTCAACTGCATGAATAGTAAAAGCTCAAAGGCAACGGGAATAGTTAAGCCGCTTTGTCCTGGTGAGGGACAGACGTCTGACATCCTGCCTCCTCCTCTAGGCCACACAGAGTCGGAAACAGCTGTGGTGAAGGTGGACGCTTGCAGGTGGCAGTGCCTGAGGTGGGTGGAATGGGCTGTGCAGGTTGTGTCCTGGCGTTCTCTCAGTGTGCCTGTGCTTCGTTCAGGCAGATCCCTCATCTCCAGGGCTTTTGAGCATTGGGAAGATAGCAACCAAGCAAGCACGCCATGTTGCTATGAACGTTGGCAAGTGCTACTGTCAGGAGAAGAACAAGGGTTCTGGTACACTCCGGGAGCGAGAAAGGCTGAGACGTGAAGGATGCACAGCAGTGAGCTTGGTGGAAGGGAACTTTAAGGTGTGTGTGGGGTACAGAATACCGAGCATCCACACCATCCACAAATGCCCAAGGACAAGAGAGGAGGCTAGAGGGCAGGAGTGGGCAGAGAGGAGATGGGAGAGATGGCAGGGTCAGGCTGCGTGGCTTCTGGAGATACTGTCTGTTATAAAGGCAGTCTGGGCTTCTAGATGCTGATTGCTGTCTCACAGGGCAGATGTGGGACTGGGTAAGTACAGGAGTCTGCTCCCATCCGTGACAGCCACGTGAGCACTGGGCCCACCTCAATGATAGCCAGGTGAGCACTGGGCCCACCTCCATCCATGACAGCTGGGTGAGCACTGGGCTGCTCCCATCCGTGACAGCTGAGTGAATATACTGGGCCCACCTCAATGATAGCAAGGTGAGCACTGGGCCTACCTCCATCCATGATAGCCAGGTGAATACACTGGGCCCACCTCCCTCCATCCGTGACAGCTGGGTGAATACACTGGGCCCACCTCCATCCGTGACAGCTGGGTGAGCACTGGGCCCACCTCCATCTGTGATATCTAGGCCCCGTACCCATCCATGATATCTAGGACAGTGTGCTGGGCCTGCTCCCATCCAGAATAGCTGGTCTCATGAACAATTTAGGGGATTCTGGACCTACAGAAGATCTGCTGCCCAACACTGACAGAGACAACTCCTAGGGGACACACTAGTAAGATCAGCCAAGTGGAGACATTTGGCCCTGCTGAGGCCTGGAGGTGGAGCATTCCAGTGAAGACACGCCTGAGGGCCTTCTGGCCTTTTCCTGCACTCTGAAGACAGAGAAAGCTCCTGTCCCCTTGACAAGAGACGTGACCACAAACAGTTTCGGTAGACTGTGGTGCTGAGAGTGGGCAGCGAGGGTCCACTGTGTGGAGAAAAACAAACAAACAAACCAAACCCAGTAGTGACATGACGCTTAGGGCCTCAGTGTGACCTCTTTAATCAGAATAGTTTTCATCTGTTATGGAACAGGTCTGTTCCTCTGGCTCTTGCTGCTTGGTGCCGACACTGGAAACTTTGATGACCCTGACCCACAAAAAGCCAACCAGAGTCCTGGGGTCTCTGAACTTGGGACCAGAGAACGGAAAGACAACATAGCCACTGGTCCTGGTGGCCCCGAAGCCATTTACTTGGGGGTATCAGCTGGCTCACCATCCCTCCCCCACATCTGCTTCACCCAGGCGGGATGTTCTCCCCCAGGGGGCTCCTTCACCCGGCAAGACAGGCTGACAAGGGTCCTTCGTTATGCACAGCACTCATGGGGGTCTACCACGGTCTGAGGTGAGTGTAGAGAAAGTAGAAGACAGGATGCAAACGTGGGTCTGGAAGCTTCCAGGAACACATCATTGGAAGAGGCAGGTGAGGATGGGGGGGCTGGGGGGGAGGGGGGCAGATGGAGAGCTGCAAGATTTGTGATGGACAGCAGAGCCCACAGGGATCCCCCGTTCTCAATTCCAAAGCTGGGGTTTCCACTGCACCCCACTGACAGTGCAAATACTTGGGGGGCAGAGGACCAGCTAGGGCTTGGGTTTCCCTGTAGGAATTGAAGACCCACTGGCCCAATCTTGGGGTTCCCAGGGATCACTGCTCTACAACACAGCTGTCATGTCCCAACACTCACCCAGCTCACCTGCAGAGTCCCAGAAGACCCAAGAGCTGCTGAGAGTTCCCTTGACAGGACAAAGCACCTGATGTTCCCCCCCCCCCCACTCGCACCTGCTTACACCATCCCATCACACCAGGTGATTCACCTTTCAGAGAGAGAGAGGCTCCTCGCTTTCTGGATCTCTAGGCTTCCTGCCTCAGGGGGAAAAAGGGCTTGGCAAGCCTTTTTCATTTTTCCTTTCTGGTTTGTTTTTAAAGTACAGAAAGCAAGCTGTTCTGTGCCACTGGAACATATGAGAGGAAGCGTGGTTTTCCACACACAGTCGCTTCCCATCCCAGACCCTATGACTGCAGAGTTTTGGAAAGTAAACACTGCAGATCCGAGCGGAGTACCAGATGGTGGCTGAAACGGTAGAACTGGCTCTCAGAGGCTGACACACACATGCAGGGTTGGCGCCCTTGCCTGTCCTCCGCCTCTGCCTAGTCAGATGCCGCTGGGGTTCAGTAGGTTGGACATAGGTTGGGCGGTCTGCTTTCTACCCTTCTGTCTCTTCCACCACATAGGGTCTTGCTCCATCCAGCACATGAACTTCTGCGGGAGGGGACGGGGGTTGGGTGGGTGGTGGAGACACTGCAGTGACATTCAGACCACGGGAACTAGCCATATTTTCCAAAACTACGTTTCACCCTTGCAGTGCAAAGTTGAAAAGATGCTAATGTCGTAGGAGGGAGATTGCTATTGAGTGGCTCGTGAGGCCGTTGGTTCAAGTGGGATAGGAGGGACCCAGGGGCAGGTTCGCAAGGCGAGGCTGAGGGAGTGTCTCTCATTCTACTTGCATATGAGGAATTTATCCTTGAGCATAGGCATGTTGCCTTCGGGGGACATAGTCAAAGGGAGAGGCTCTGGTAGGTGGGGTATCACAGTCCTGAGAAAAGACCGGCCGTGACCAGTTCCAGCTTCTCAGATCCTTCCTGCTGCAAGTGCTCACCGGAAGAGGCTGCGGGTGGAGGGCAGAGCACATAGTCAATTGCAGGGCTCAGGGGTGCCGAGTTCACTGACTTTGCTTCTCAGCCTGGCTTTCACTATAGGTGGACCCCTCGCCCCCCGGCATGTGACCCTGTCTCAGAGCTCCTAGGATATCCCCCAAAGAGGCTCATCATTGCTGGAAGTCAGTGTGGGGTGGACAGCCTAGGCACCTCATGGCGGAATGCAAAGGGGTGCTGCCAAGGGCACGTCTGGGATCCCCCAAGCTAGGCAGTGTCTCTAACCCATAGAAGGCCAGGTCGCTCATCACTCCTGTCATTGTAGGGGTGACGGTGATGGAGGCCCCCTCTGCGGACACATATCCTTTTTCACACTGTGTCTGTTCCTGGAGCTCAGAGTGTTTCGTTCTGGACAGTTCTGGCTCCTGATTTTAAGGCAGAGCCAAGGGGGAGCAGTCCCTACAAACGAGCCAGGGTGCACTGCTTTTAAGGGGGAGCAGTTGAATCTTTGAGGACTTTCCTGGAGCTGAGAGAAAGCTCAACAGAGTCTCTGCAGAGTCTGGGCGGATCCCAACTGTAGCTCAGGAAGGGGGTCTGGAGTAACTGCATACTCAGCCACCAGGCCTGGAGCACGGCAGTTCCCTCGGGGCTGAGATTGAAAAGTCAGTTCCTGGCAGCCTCATCTTATCTTCAGGCCTGTGCTGTGGAGGAGGAGGAGGAGTATTCAGGAAGACCTGTCTTCTTCATCTATTCTTACTGCCTTCCTCCCCCGTGTTGGGAAGGCAGGGGAGGAGGCATTTGGACCAGCCTGCTGGAAAAGAGAGGCTTGCAGTATTGGCAGGAAAAGCAGGCCTTTAAATCCATCCACTTGAGAAGGGAGTCTTTGAGAAGGAGCATATGGCTAAACCGGATTGAGGGCACCATCCCTTCTAGCGTCTTCCACTAGCAGCCAAGCCTGGGTCTGGGGTCTGCGGATAGCAGACAGGAGGCTGAGGTTCAGCAGGTCAAAGGTCCTGCCATGATCCTGGTGTATCTGAGGCAGCTGTGGGCTCCAGCTTCTGGCTTCGGGAACTAGAAATGTGATGCGTGGGCTCAGGGGGCTCTGACCCACAATGGACAAGAGGCTCACCTTGCGATGCTGGCCCTTTTGGTCCTGTTTCTAGCCACTCACGAGGTCTATGGGCCTGTTTGCCTCTGGTGACAGCAGTTACCCAGAAACCACTATGATGACGCCTGTTCCTCTCTGTGTGGGAGATTGTGGCACCAAGTGAGGAAGGCTGGGAGTGACAAGTGCCCTTAAGACAAATGTGCAGCTCACAGTGTTCTGTGCAGGCTGAAAACATAGGAGCCCGGTCCAGGTGAAATAAGTGGTGTGAGAAGGAGCCCAGGAGATTACAAGGATGACCTGGTTGTGTAGCCACAGCTATGGGTTTGTGGGGGAAGGATCTAGCCCACAGCCAGCTGGAAGGGCTCAGGAGGGGACGTCCGTATAATGAATGAGAGGTGGACTGTCCTCAGAATCCCAAGGTGAGGAGTGACACAGGCAGAACCGACCCAGAGACGAGCCCGTCCATCCAGAGAAGCTCCAGCCGTGCTCCCTGCTGCTTAGAGACGCAGCAAAATTCAGAATGCGTTCCAGCTCTGGGCTGCTACAGTGTCTGACAGTTCCAGAAAGTATGAGAATAAGGAGCTGTGTGTGTGTGTATGTGTGTGTGCAGACACACATGTGTATATGTATGTGTGTGTGCATGTGTGCATGTGTGTGTGTGCACGCCTGTGTGCGTGTGTGTGTGTTTGCATGTGCGGGTGTGTGCGTGTGTGTTTGCATGTGTGTGTGCGTGTGTGTTTGCATGTGTGCATGCGTGTGTGTGCATGTGTGCGCGCGTGTGTGTTTGCATGTGTGTGTGCGTGTGTGTACGCGTGTGCGTGTGTGCGTGCGTGTGTGTGTGTGTGCGCGTGTGTGTGCATGTGCGTGCATGCGTGTGTGTTTGCATGTGTGCATGCGTGTGTGTGCATGTGTGCGCGCGTGTGTGTTTGCATGTGTGTGTGCGTGTGTGTACGCGTGTGCGTGTGTGCGTGCGTGTGTGTGTGTGTGTGTGTGTGTGTGTGTGTGTGTGTGTGTGTGCGTGTGTGTTTGCATGCATCACTTCTCCCCACATCCCCTATACTTTCTTGTGTTCAGCTTTCATTGAAGAGAGCATAGGCAGCTAAGGATCGCTCCAGGTAGTAGAATGCCAGGCTCCACCCGGTGTGTTGCTAACAGAGAAAAAGAGCAGAAACAGAAGTGGGTGAAGGGACCCTGAGGCGCGAGGGATGGAGCGAGGGGTGTGACCCGTCTGGCCTGGATGCCTCCTATTTCCTGAGTATTTAAAAAAATCAGATATTTTAATCATACCACCTTTAGTTGTTTATGAAGCTATGAATCAAACCTGGGGTCTTACCTGGACTAGGCATGTTCTCTATCACTGGGCGACACATGTGTAACTTCTCACCCTCAGACGATGCCGGATTCCCAGGCAAGGAAACTGAATGTTTGTCAGAGTCACTGGTTAGTGAGAAGTGGGTGTGAGATGGTACGTTTGCAATGAGGCAGCACACAGGGGAGAAGGCTATTTTCTAGTTATAACTTGGTGTCTTTATCTTCTGTTGCCGTGATGAAACGCGCGAGGCAGAGCACTTCGTGAGAAAGGACTTTATGTAGCTGATAGTTCTGCAGGGCCGAGGATGTGGTGCTGGCTCAATCACTTCCCACTAGATCCTGCCTCTTAAGGTCCCTACCGCCTTAGTGACACCTTAGGTTTGGGGCCAAGCTTTCAGAACATGAAGTCTGGGTGTCAGAACACAGGCCAACGGTGGAGTTGTATGAGGAGTCTGAGTGCTTGTGAGAACAAGATGGGAGTCGTGTGATTTCGGCTTCCCTGAGGCACCCTCCCAGGTGCAGCAGCGGGAGGGGGTTTGCTCAGACTACTCATTACAACTGGTTATTTGTTTATATACTGTGGGTTCCTTTCTCCGGGAGGCTGGGCTGAGAATCTGGTCACAGAGTTTTCTTCAGCCTTCTGGAGGCCAGCTGAGGAAGGCTCTGTCCTGAGAACCTGTCACAAGGAAGGCCTCCTGGGCAGGGAGGGAGCTTTCTGGCCAGATCCCCCTGCTCTAGGGAGCACAGGGCAGCCTTTCCCTTAGCCTAGGTTGAGACAATGGGAATCTGTGGCCCTTCCAGGGCGGGGAGGGGAGCCTCTGACTTCTGACTTGTAAAAGACATTTTGTTGAAATAAAGACAGTCAAGAGTTGAAGAGCTGGCTGGGCGTGGTGGCGCACGCCTTTAATCCCAGCACTTGGGAGGCAGAGGCAGGTGGATCGCTGTGAGTTCAAGGCCAGCCTG
The DNA here is from genome assembly GCF_903995435.1 of Acomys russatus. Taxonomy (NCBI): domain Eukaryota; kingdom Metazoa; phylum Chordata; class Mammalia; order Rodentia; family Muridae; genus Acomys; species Acomys russatus. The sequence continues at coordinate 65,462,801 of NC_067155.1, read as the reverse complement.
GTCTACAAAGTGAGTCCAGGATGGCCAAGGCTACACAGAGAAACCCTGTCTCAAAAAACCAAAAAAAAAAAAAAAAAAAAAAAAGAGTTGAAGAGCTGGATTTTAATTCACTAACCTTAATGATAAAAGACAAAGATAGGGAGCTATGGAGGGAGAAACAGGGAATGTGCCCCCACCCCAGATCTCTGGGTTTTTAAACCAAGGGCATCTGAATTGCAGGACACAGGAACAGGACACCCCTGGGGCTTGTCTCTAGGGTAGCTTTGATATGTATTTTTTCAAAGAGCCAGCTTTTGACATCTTTTGTGTGGTTTGTCTGTGCTTTGGAAGTGTCTCTGCAAGGAACTAGCCTTTTAACACATTTGGGGCCTGCTGGGTTGTTGCCAGCAGTGGGTACAGCTGACCTATGCCCGAGCGTGAAGCTTACCGGGAGGGAGCATCTCTTCCGCCTGTAGACAAGGGCCCACAATATACATCTATGGAAAAACATGTCTTGACCATGCACGGCTTGCCTGCCACATGCATTTTGCCCTTGTGATTATATGCTCTACCCATGTGGCTCCTCTTAACCCTCAGCGTATACATTGTCTGATGCTCTGAATAAAGTTTGAGGCTTTTACACGGGACCTCCTTTCTCGGCTCCATTCTCCCGGGTCCCACCTGTTCTAGAGCAGCAAACACGGGCGGCCGGGTCATGGAAACCATATCCAGGTCACAGCACAGTCTGTGCTGGGGAAGAGAGTCTGGCGGGGCTCCTTGGCGAGGAGCAGGAGTTGAAACAAGACCACAAAAGATTCAGGAGCCTGGAGGACTTGCTTGCCCAGGCAGAGAGAATGAGCCCAGGGCTCTTTAGAGGCATTCCTGAGCAGTGGGCCCCAGGGATGGAACAAGGTGTCTAAATGGGCCCGACGCCGTCGCGGCTGACTCTGAAGGGAACAATGAATATACGCAGACCAGCCTCCGGAGCAACTGTTGGCTTATCTCACAATCTCAAAGATGAATAAGTCTACTGGCGGGGATGGGCGCCATGATGGGGAGAGCAGGTGGGGCACGGGCCTCCGAGCAGCCACAGCCTGTCGTTCCACAGAGGCTACTTGGCTGACACAGCCCGTGCTTCGGCTGATAGAGGTGGGAGCGTTCGCCCCACTCCTGGGAGAAGGAGATGGAAGCTGAGCAGATGTTTAAGAGATGCTCAAGCACCACAGAAGTCACCCTGGTGGGGCCATCCCCAGGAAAGTTCTCCACAGAAGAGGAAATGTGCCAAGACTGTTTTGACTGTCTGTGGCAGAGCTCAGCCAAACAGATCAGAGCAAGCGGTCTTGTTGTGCAGCTGCCTCAGGCACAGCCGCCACAGGCTAGAAGGCCTCCCAAGAGCTCATCTGTCTCCTGCTCCTAGCTCCTCAGTCCAGCTTTCTGCTGCTAGGGAAGACGTAACTAGAAACTCCTTACCCATCTTCCATATGGCACACCAAAGTGACGGTAGGAGGGTACATTTGGTATTTCTAAAAAGAGGTCATTAAGTAAGTCACATTGGCCTGAATTGGCCAAGGGCTGGCTTCCCTAAAGCCAATACAGGCAAGGGCTAGGATGGTCCATGTGACATAAGGGCTAGGAGGCATCGTGTGATACACGGGTCATTCCTGCTGCTGGGAGTCGGCTAATGACACCTCCACTGAGGGGTTTACTCTAAGTGGATCCTCAAAGAACTCTTATAGTTTAAGAAGGAGAAGCTGGAAGGTAGAGGCGCACACCTTTAATGCCAGGAGGCAGAGGCAGCAAAGGATCGCTGTGAGTTCGAGGCCAGCCTGGTCTTTAGCGTGAGTCCAGGACGGCCAAGGCTGCACAGAGAAACCCTGTCTCGAAAAACAAGACAAAAAACAAAACTAACCAACCAACTAACACACACATAGAACGAGAGGAAAATGGATGCTGGCTAGCTAAATAATAGAGACGGCAGAATAATATAAGACATGGTACAGTCATTCTTTCTCAGACACAAAGGCAAAGCTGGACACAGTGAGTGGTCCAGGTTTTACCAGTAGCTTCAGAGCTGTGCCAACTGGACGTTACTAACAGTGTGTTCCAAACCTGCCTCCACTTAGCCTGGTCATGCCCCAGCTCAGACCCAAATGCACTTACATGGACCGACAATATTGACATATTGATAGAGCTCTCATGGGGCCAGACGTAGCCCAATCAACCCGAAGAAGGCAGACTCCATTGGGGAAGGCGTGATGATCATGAGGACGATGATGATGGTGGTGCTTGGTGATGGTGGTGATGAAAACAACAGTGATGGAGGCCAGGGATGGTGGCGCACGCCTTTAATCCCAGCGCTTGGGAGGCAGAGGCAGGCGGATCCCTGTGGGTTCAAATCCAGGCCAGCCTGATCTACATAGTGAATTTAATGAGTTATAGGACAGCTAGGCCTATGGAGAGAAACTGTCTCAGCAACATCAACATCAACAATAACACAAATAACCAGAGACAACCCCTCCCCCCCAAAAAAAGAAATGGCAGTGACAATAAAAATGGTGATGTGGTGTTGGTGCTGACGGCGACGAGATGGTGGTGCTGGCAGTGACGGAGGTTAGGGAAACGGCGGTGATAACAGTGACACGATGGCTGTTATAGCGGTGATGTCGATGATGATGCTTCTGAAGATGCTGATAATGATGGCATTGTACCGTTAGCAGCCTCGGTGATCTGAAGATAAGTCAGAGGTATCTACAAACACTACCCAACATCTGGCCACGTGGCAGGGAAGAGAAACAAACGGCCAAAGTGGCTGAACAGGAATTGCTAGAAAACTGAGTTTGCACAAAGTTCTTTTAGAAGCAGCACCAGTTGCTCAGGCCCAGCTTTGCCACATTGCTGAACACCCGCAGGGACCCCCAGAGATACTTTAGGTGGGGATTGCTAAGATACACAGATATGGGGGGGCGGGTTAATGGCTCACTCAGTAAAGTGCTTTGCCACAAAGGCCCAAGGACCTGGGTTTGGATTCCCAGCAAGGTGTGGCGACACAGATCTGTAACCCCAGTACTGGGGAGACATGTAGATTCCCGGGGCTTGCTGGTAATCTGGTCTAGCCAGTTGGTGAGTGCTGGATACAATGAGAGACTCTGTCTCAAAATAGAAGCTGGAGAGTCATAGGGGAAGATGCCTTATGTCGACCTCTGGGCTCTACCTGCACACGCACACACGTGCAAATGCACATCATGTACATGATTGTACACACACCAAATAGAGAGTTTATAGATGTCGACAGTTAACTTGAAGAAGTGTTGGTGGGCAAAAGGTCTGTCTACTGGGGACAATGCAAAGCTCTCTTTGTAACAAATGGGTAATGGGCGGGCAGACTGAAAGCTTGAGGCCTTGGGCCCCCTTTAGTGTGAGTTCCTAGAAGTCTGGTCAAGGCTTCAACCCCCCCCCAAATACACATTCCCATGTTTCCAAGGCCTGAAGAATTCTGGGTCTTGGGCACTTTCTTGGAGAAGACAGATGGGAGTGATTGAGGCGGACCCTAGTGGAAGAGAAACCCCCGAGGAGGAGGGGGAAGCAGGGCCAGGGCAGCACTCTCCCTCCCAGGACCTGGCTCTGTGGGGATCTCAGCAGCCCTGCCGTGCAAAGTGCTTGATATTCGAATTAAAAATGGTGCTTGTTTGGGAACACCCAGCTCCACAGAAGACTTTAATTGGTGCCTGTGGGACATTTACACTTATGGAGAATTAATGAAAACTTTGCTGCTGCATTTAAGCAGAAATCTTGGGAATTCCGCCATCAGTAGCCGCTCTGAGATCGCATTTCCATCCCTTCCAGGGATCAGTGGAGGAGACAGGGCCACTGCTGGCCCAGGAGGGAGTAGATGTCCCTCTTTGGGCCTTGGTCATGGTTCTGAGGTAGAACAGAAAGCTAAGAGGAGGGGCCGGAGGGAGGAGGGTGGAGGGAGGGTAGATAACCGGCTGAGCATATGGAGCTGGGCTCACACTCTGATCAGCAGTCATGCTGGCACCCGTCCACCGAGGCCACTGGCGGCAAGATGCTGTTATGTGCTCTTTGCACATGTGTATCCTGAAGTTCTCACAGCTATCATCAATTAAGAAGATGTCCCGCAGACATGCCCGTAGGCCAGTCTGGTGGAGGAATTCAATAGAGGTTCCCTCTTCCCAAGTGAAAATACACTGTGCGTAGACAAACTAAGATGGTTATGACACCATCAGGTGATGTAATCATGGGTCCACTGTTGTGTATACCATCTGCTGTTGACAGAAGCATGTTTTTGTACAACGCATGACTGAATGAATCCACACACAGATATGCACATGACAAAACATACTATATATGTATATATATGTGCCAAATCACAGTCACATACAAACCTATACATGCAGAAGGACATACTTGGCTGCACACACACATGAAAATGCACACAACATGTAGACATGTGTACATGAAAGAACATATAAACTGAGAGACGCACATGAAGATACATACATGTAGGCACACATGTACAAATGAATATAAATACAGGCGTACACACATGCAAGCTCACCTGTGCAAACTCATCTATGCAGGCACACGATGTTAGTAATTGACATGACCATGATTTGACCAACTAACAATTAACTTGCATTACTTAACTATCCTAAACAGCCTGCAGTAGTGCTTTCAGAGTATTGCAAGTAAACCTTGTATTATGGTTGAGTTGTGTGGGCACAACACCACGTGTGTGTGTGTGTGTGTGTGTGTGTGTGAAGAATAATCTTAAATTTGAATTCTATATCAATGTCCAAAATTAAACTTATTTTGCATCAATGAAGGAGAGATAAACCTGTTTTTGTTATTATTCCAAGTGCGGGATGGGGAACGGTCTTGTGAGAGAACAGGTGAGGTTAATCCACTAGAAGGCGAACCATTTCGTGCGTGAGCTTGATTGTTGCCAGCTGAAAAGATTCATGAACCGACTCTGGGAAGAGATATATAAGTGAGCCAGAAACAAGAGGCGGGGCCTTTGGAGACGGGATAGTTTCGGCTGTTCATTGCTCCACTTTGAAACACTCCTAGAGAGAACCGCTTGAGGGAAGGCTTCGGGGCACCTGGGTTCTGGTTACTCCAGGTTCCAGCAGAAGAAATCCTGCTGATTATGCCAGGAGAATCGTTCCTCAGAACTGATATCCTTACGGTTTTGTTATTGTGTGCTTTAATCCTTTTTTCCTATTGTTTAGGTTAGTCAGGTTACAAGTGAGGTACTCTCAGTTAATAAGTTTGTAATAAAATATATTTGTTAAGAAAATTGAGCCTACACATCAATATACAAAGTTCTATACAAATGAATTAAAAATAACCTTGTGAGTAACAATTAAGGCCTTAAGTTGAGAAGCAGATTCAATATTCTACCTTTTGTCCTTTCATGCCCCTCTTATCCTGTTCTCCTTTCTTTCTTTTCACTCCCTATCTCCAGACCTAAGAAAGAAAGATGAAGGCAAAAAGAGACATCCCTGAGTCCAACATCGTTTTCTCTCTGAATAGGACCAATAATAACTTATAACCAACTCCCAATGAAAATAAACATCTATAGCCCAAGAAAAAAACCCAAAACCCTTGCTAACCCCCTTAAGGGAAATGAGGCATCATTCTCATTTGGGGCAAAGGCATACAATGTTAGAATGAACATGTGAGCACACATACAAGCATGTACACATGATGGTGCACACACATTCGGGCATGCTTATACACACACACACTAAGCATGCACATAAAAGAATATCCTACAACCACACAAGTGAAGGAAGATATTAATGCAGTAATCTGTATATAGGCACACACACACACATGCGGGCACACTCATGCAGGAACTTATATATGCAGGCATAGACATATAAAAATACATGTAGGCATATGCATGCAAACACATACATGCTAGCACACATATGCAGATACATACATATAAACACATGCAGGTAGGCACATATATATTCAGGCAAACATGGATGTGCACACAGTCAGGGGCCAGGCTCACATCTAGGACCTGGCCAGTTCCCATGATGCCCTGGCTCACAGAGGCTCTGCCTTACCTATTCTGATGCTGCTTCTGAGACACCAGCCTCTATATCCCTGACAGGGCCCTACCGTGTGGCTCCCCATTCCCGGGTCTTCTCCAGGCTTGCATCACTCTCAGGACAGGCCCTCCGTAACTCTCCTCTGACCACTACACCAATCCAGGCTCCAGTAGAGAAGCAACACAACAGGAGGCCTACAATGCTGGCCTACAACCCCAGCTTCTGCCTTTAATTGTTGGGGCCAGGCCCTCCAGGTACCTTAACAGTTAGTGGCTTTATCTTGCAGTGTCTAAGCCCTGGAGACCTCCTCTGCTGGTCCTGTCTCCCAGGGCGGCCACCATGACACCAGAGGTTCAGATTCAGTAACAGAAATCAGAAGTTGTTAGGTCCTCTCACAGCTGCTCTTCTGGGCCTTGCTGTGTCCTTCCATTGTTTTCTTTTGTGGGTTTTTCTGTTCAGATTTCCCTCCTCTGCAAGGCCATCGATCAGTGGGTTATGTCACCCCAACGCAACACTGCCCCAACTGATGTAGCCAAAGACACTCACAACAGGTCCCATTGTGGCGAGCAGGACCATTTCACACAAACCTGTGAAAAGGAGGCAGGGAATTGGCGTCTGCCGCAGTCCATGTGAGGTGGCAGCAGCTGTCACGCGAGGCATAACAGTGATATGAGAATGCCCAGTACTGCAGAGAAGCGCAGGGAGGCCCACTCCCACCGCGAGGCTGTCTTCTGTCCACTGTGGCTCCCCAGACAGCTGGGGAGATCTGCATAGGCGTGAGCCGTGGTGGGTGGGGCGCTCCTCAGGGTTGTGGTGCCTCGGGGTCAGGAAGGAGGTGGCCGGGCCCTTTCCTGCCTTCACACATGCCTGTTCTGTCAGGGCTCACTGTCTGCTGCTCTGTGGGCACAGGGAGGGACCCTTCAGACATAGGGTGCTGGGCAGCCTGTATGAACCTGTACAGTGTAAACAACGCCCAGAAACCAGAAAAGCCACACTCACTCCAGGCCTTTGACTTTCTGTTGTTGGAGCTGGCTTCTTGGTTTCTTCTTCTTCTTCTTCTTCTTCTTCTTCTTCTTCTTCTTCTTCTTCTTCTTCTTCTTCTTCTTCTTCTTCTCCTTCTTCTTCTTCTTCTCCTCTCCCCCCCACCAGTGTGGTCTTTGTTCTCTTTCAGATGATGCACTGTATCCTCCCATAAACCCAGTTTCTGCTCCAGTTGCTCAGGTCAGTTCCTGTTAACCTGCAGCTGAGCATCTTAGGCAGCCGGAGGCACCTGTGCCCAGGAAATGGTCCTTACCCTCTGGTTGGGATTTTACAGATTCCTTCCTCTGGGTGCTGTACTTCTATAGACCAGGGATGGTGGACGCAAGAATGTAAATAGATTTTAAGAGCATCCGTGTTGAAGTCTTGGTCTTCAGCCTCCCGAACTATCAGGGGGATGAGGAAGCACTGGGACTAGGCTCTCTGTGTCTTTCTTTTTTGTTTCTTTTTCCTTCCTTCCTCCCTCCCCTCCCTCCCTGTGCACTCTCCCTCTCTCTCTCTCTGTTTCCTGCCTCTCATGTGGTGAGCAACTTCCCCTACCCCCATTTCCCCCATAATGCACTGCTTCTTCACTGGTCTAAAGCAACTGGGCAAAGCAGCCATGAAATGAAATCTCTAAAATCATGAGCAAACCAGCCTTTCTTCCTTGTAAGTTGTTTGTCTCAGGCGTTGTGTCGCAGTGGCAGAAAGCTGATATTAGCACATGTGTCTTGTCTACAGTGAGCCCAGCCAGCCTACAGGAGGAGGGTGTGGCATCTCAACCAAGGTAGACATTGCCAGAGAGAGGGCTCGTCAGAGCCATGGTGGACCACAGAGGTCCACAGGCAGTCACATGAGCAAAAGAAGATGCTCCCTGCACGTCTCTGGTGTCTGAGCGGCTGTCTTTACCCAGGGTGCCTTAGAGTAAGTTGGCATATAGCTCAAGAGCTGCAGTTTCCCATTTTCACTGGACAAGAGAAACCACTGTTTTTCTGCAGGGTCTCCAGTGAGTGCCTTGGTGTTGTGAGGTGACCAAGGGAGTTGTGGGAGTCTGACTGCCAACCAGCTGCCTCGTTTCTGACGGGATCCCATGTCCCTAGGCACCTAAGAAAGAACGCTGGAGGGGACGAATTCCATGAGGCAGATGGCACAGCCTCATGAGCAATTTCCTTTGATAAAGTTGTTAAGAAAATTATATGTAGTACTGAAATTATATAGCTGTTATTACGAGTTGTTTAAAAATTATTTAGATTTAATTGATCAATTAGATTAAATTATATAGTAGTGAAAGTTGGCAAAAGCCCAGGCCAGCGCTGGTGGAATTTGAACAGCACACAGTCCTGGCACAGAAGCCTGATACCAAGCACAATTTTTTTATTTTTAGGTTTAAAAAAAAAAAAAATTAAGCCATGGTGGTGGCAGCACACAGCCTGAATCCCAGCACTTGGGAGGCAGAGGCAGGCGGATCTCTGTGAGTTCAAGGCCAGCCTGGTCTACACATCCAGTTCTGGGATAGCCAAGGCTACACAGAGAAACTCTGTCTTGAAAAACAGCAGTAATGGGCTGGAGAGGTGGCTCAGTGGTTAAGAGCATTGACTGCTCTTCCAGAGGTCCTGAGTTCAATTCCCAGCAACCACATGGTGGCTCACAACCATCCACAATGAGATCTGGTGCCATCTTCTGGCATGCAGGTGTACATGCAGGCAGAATACTGTATACATAATAAATAAATAAATAAATATTAAAAAAAGAAAAACATCAGTAACAAAAAGGTGTGTGTGTGTGTGTGTGTGTGTGTGTGTGTGTGTGTGTGTGTGTGTGTGTGTGCCCATGTGCATGTGTTCATATGAATGCAGGTACCTATGGAAGCCAGAAGAGGGTGTTGGAAGCCCTGCAGCTCCAGTTTGAGGTAGTGGTATTGTGAGCCACCCAGTGTCAGTGCTAGGAACTGAACTCTGGTCCTTTGCAAGAGCAGCAAGTGCTTTAAAGCACTGAGCAATCTCTTCATCCCCTGCCTTTTTTTTTTTAAATGGGGTGGTGACAAGTTATTCTATTGGTTTACAACAGTGAGCCAGGTGATGTGGCTGTGACGTTGGCTCCGTGAATTCTGAAGGGGGCGTGTCTGTTCAGCATGCTCACTCTCCATGGAGATGGTATGTCCCGGCCATGACCACATTCTACCTCTGTTCAGTCTCCATGTTCTTCAGTCAGGTTAGTATACCTCCTGGCGACCAACATATAAACTACCAGAAATCAGTGAAGGGTTAAGACAAAGGAAGTGACCAGGCATGGTGGCGCACGCCTGTAATCCCAGCACTTGGGAGGCAGAGGCAGGCAGATCTCAAGGACAGCCTGGTCTACAAAGCGAGTCCAGAACAGCCAAAGGCTACACAAAAAAACCCTGTCTCGAAAAAGCAAAAAGAAAAAAAAGAAAAGAAAAGAAAAAAAGCCTTCCTTTGCAGCTGGAGATGACTCAGGAGTTAAGAGTACTTGCTGCTCTTTAATAGGACTTGAGTTCATTTCCCAGCACCCATGTCAAGCTACCTGTGACTCCAGCTGTAGGGGATCCAATGCCCTTTCTGTTCTTTCTGGGCACACACACACACATGCACGCGCGCGCGCACACACACACACACACACACACACACACACACACCTGTCTATCTGTATCTATCTATCTGTCTGTCTGTCTGTCTGTCTATCTATCTACCTATCTATCTATCTTTTTAGACAGGGTCTTACTATATAGTTCTGGCTGGTCAGAATGTAGACCAGACTAGGGTTGGACTCACAGAGATTCACCAGTCTCTGCTTCCCAAGTGCCAGGACTTAAGGCATGTGCCATCACACACAGCATAGAAAATAAATCTTTTTTTTCTTTTTTTCTTTTTTTGGTTTTTCGAGACAGGGTTTCTCTGTGTAGCCTTAGCCATCCTGGGCTCACTTTGTAGACCAGGCTGGCCTCGAACTCACAGCGATCCGCCTGCCTCTGCCTCCCGAGTGCTGGGATTAAAGGCGTGCGCCACCACGCCCGGCTTGAAAATAAATCTTAAAAAATGTCTTCCTAGGGGACTGGAGAGATGGCTCAGGCGTTAAAGGCTAGGCTCACAACCAAAACATGTCTTCCTACGGGGCTGGAGAGATGGCTCAGAGGTTAAGAGCACTGTCTGCTCTTTCAAAGGTCCTGAGTTCAGTTCCCAGCAACCACATGGTGGCTCACAATCATCTGGAATGAGATCTGGTGTCTTCTTGTGGTGGGTGGGCACACATATAGGCAGAATAGTGTATAAATAATAAATAAACCTTTAAAAAAATGTCTTCCTAGCCGGCCGTGGTGCCACATGCCTTTAATCCCAGCACTCAGGGAGGCAGAGGCAGGTAGATATTTGTGAGTTTGAGGCCAGCCTGGTCTACAGAGAAAGTCCAGTACAGCCAAGGCTACACAGAGAAACCCTGTCTCAGAAACAAAACAAAACAAAAAACAAAAAAACTCAAATAAACAAAAAATGTTTTCCTTTGATGGTACAAAAAAACTAGGATTTTCCCCCTAAAACTTATTTCCTAGGGTGAAGGTAGTTACTTAGGAAGGTGGTAACCTCTATTATATTTGTCTTCTGGTTTGACATGACATGGTAAGCCTCCCCCATTCCTTCCTCCCTCCCTTTTTTATGCCTCCATTTCTCCCTCCCCTCTCTTTTCCTCCCTTGTTTCTAGACAGAGTCTCATATAGCTCAAGCTGTCTTCAAACTCACATGTTTGCCCATGTATGCAGGGCCTGGTGACCCTCTGTCCCAGCCAGTGAAGGGCCCAGCACCCCTGACACAATCTTCTGTTTTTACATAAGTGCCAGAATCTCTCTCAGCATACACAGTTGTCACCTGTCCCTGGCCTGACCCTTGGTTCCTAGTAAGTGACAAGGTACAGGGGTGTGGTCCCTCTGGATCCAGTGAGGAGCAGTTCTAGGTTTGTCCGTCCTTTTTTTTTTTTTTTTTTAAAGATTTATTTATTTATTATTATGCAGTGTTCTGTCTGCATGTACACCTGCAGGCCAGAAGAGGGCATCAGATCACATTATAGATGGTTGTGAGCCACCATGTGGTTGCTAGGAATTGAACTCAGGATCTCTGGAAGAGCAGTCGGTGCTCGTAACCTCTGAGCCATCTCTCCAGCCCCTCCTGTCCCTCTTTGAGAGCTATTGGAGACAGTAAACTCCCCACGAGATTCAAAGGCTTGTAGTTCTCTATAAACAGGTGTGGCACACACACACAGGGAGTGCATCCAGGGGCTGGAATCCGATCCTGGAGAGCAGCCCTGGAAGGCTAACATGGTACCTGGGTCCCCAAGCACTGAGAACGATGCTGGCATGCAGGGCCAGTCTCTAGGACACCGCCTCCGAGCCACGTAGATGCAGACAATGAGACTTAGGTGAAGATGTTGCCAGAAATCCCCGTTCGCTGCCTTCTCCCACACCCCCCTGACCACCAGTGCCCTGTGTGAGAAGAGCAGACAGTGAGTTGAGCTCTGATCTGGGGCGTGCTGTCCTGAGCACTCGCCACCCACTCAGAGAGCAGGCCAAGGACACCGAGGCAGGTGCGGCTGCTCCAAACCAGCTGATTTATGAAGAAAGCATAAATGTGATTTGGGACCAGCTTGCTCGTAGGTACTAAATAAGACGAAAAGACGGCACCAGGCGCAGTGTCTGCGAGTGCCACACGGACAGCCCAGCCGTGAATCTTCCTTATGACGGCTGTGCTTTGTGGCGTATCTTAGGGGAGTTCTGTGAAGAAACCAGGGTTGGAAAGATTGCCAGGAGGGGAGACGGGGCTGTGGTGTATGTGTGTGTGTGTGGGGGGGGCAATGTGAGTATCATTATGAAGAGAGAGGAAGATGGCCTGGGAGAACCAGCATGGCCTGTCCCTGCTCTGCTGTTCTCGGTCTCCCAATATGTCCTGCATGCTGAACCTGGCTGCCTGTGTGTAGGCAGTAGGCATGATAATCCTTGCAAAGCCGATGAGAGACTTTCTCTGATGCCTGGGGGGATCTCAGAAGAAAGATCCCTCACTCTACTTCCCCCCCAGCCCCTCCCTGCTGACAGTCTGACTAAATTGGATTTGGAGTTAGTAAGGCAGATTTTATTAGTAAACAGCACAGACTAAGGCCAAACCAGATTAATCAGAGGATTTATACAACCAGAAGTTGTGCGACAAACAGAGAGCTCTAGGCATGTCCAGACCCAGGAGCTGAAGTGATGTCATGGGGGTCCTTGGGTGTGTGTCTGTGTTTGGGGTTCTCAGTTGCTCTGGGGGAAACAGGCTCCTTCAAGCCTCTGGTATGGCCTTTTCATCAACCTGCCAGTACGTGACCCTGGTTATGTGTGTTTCTGTTTAGAGACACGGTTTCTTTCTTAGGGTACCTATTAGCTATTCCAATATGCCTATATATTAGTGAGTATCAGTGCTGACCTCAAGCCTGGATGGGTGATTGCTCTAGCAGCAGGAGGTGGCTGCTAGGAGCATGTCTCAGTGTATAGGGTCAGCCCATCGGACTAGGTTCTGCAGCCACACACCATAGGTACAAAAGTCTGCCACACATCTCCAACTGAGTTAGGTAAATCCCCCTGTGCTGCTTAAAAAAAAAAAAAAAAAGATTTATTTATTATGTATGCAGTGTTCTTCCTGCATGTACACCTGCAGGCCAGAAGAGGGCACCAGATCCCATTATAGATGGTTGTGAGCCACCATGTGGGTGCTGGGAATTGAACTCAGGATCTCTGGATGAGCAGGCGGTGCTCTTAACCTCTGAGCCATCTCTCCAGCACCCTTCCCCCCGCTTTTTTGGGGGGGGGGTTTCAAGACAAGGTTTCTTTGTGTAGCTTTGGCTGTCCTAGACTTGCTTTGTAGACCAGGCTGGCCTCAAATTCACAGTGATCCGCCTGCCTCTGCCTCCCAAGTGATGGGATTAAGGTGTGCACCACCACTGCCCGGCTTTGTTTTCTTTTTTTTCGAGACAGACCAGGCTGGCCTGGAACTCACAGTGATCCTCCTGCCTCTGCCTCCTGGGTGCTGAGATTAAAGGTGTATGCCACTTTTTTTGTTGTTTTGTTTTGTTTTAAGTTTCTTTATCCCTATTGGCCACTGTTGCTATTTAGAGTTGAGTTTTATTTTAAAAGGCTTTGGATTTTCTTTCAGGGGCTTCTAGGACAAACTGCAGCTTAAAAAGAATTGACATGGGGCTGGAGAGATGGCTCAGCAGATAAGAGCACTGACTGGTCTTCCAGGGGCCCTGGGTTCAATCCCCAGCAACCATATGGTGGCTTAAAACCATCTATAATGTGATCTAATGTGCACTGTATACATAATAAATACATCTTTAAAAAATGCTTTAAAAAATAATTGACATTTGTTCTCAGCTCGGAAGCCTGGAGGTGCAGGACCTAGGTGCCATGTGTTTCTAGGCTGTGGGGGCTGCCGCGAGAGAGGTGCCACTCTCAGTGTCTTGTGGCTCAGCCTCACTGTCATGCTGGAAACGAAAGGTGTGTCTGCCCCTTGAACCAGCCTCAGCTGTGCAAGGCTCCAAGCACTTGGACAGGGGCATTGGATTGGGTTGGTTACATGAGACTCTTGGCTGCCTGGCAGGGTCAAACGACAGCTACTTCCTAGAACCCCAAGAAATAAAGTCATGAGGAGGCGCCAGTGCCCTCTCTCTGTGATCCTGGAGGGGCCCTGTGCTCAGTGTCCCATCCCAGAATGCATCACCCGGGTAGACAAGCAGCTGGCAGAGTTTCCACATGGGTCCTGACCTGTGGAGGCCGCTAGAACCTCTCTGTGTGAGAAACAGGCCAATGGAGCAGGAGCACAGCATGACAGCCATGGAGGCTCACACAGGTTGGTGTCACCAAGGACTGAAAGAATGCTGGGGCAGGGTCCCCCACAGACCCCACCAACCTCTCCTATGTGGCCAGTTCAGAAGACAGGTGAACACTGGGAAGTGACAATGGGGTACTGTACATTCAGCCAGTGCTGCCACCAACTGCTCTTCCAAGCATCCCTCGGTCTGACCCTGTGCCCCGCATCCGGTGTGCTGCTACTGATCTGGGAAGTAAGCCTTCGCCCCCGTCCATAGGACAGCCAGAAATAGCCCATTTCTAGCTTCCGGGCCTTCCCTATGAACAGATCTTCAGTGTAGTCCTCACTAGACGTCCCAGGCACGTGGCTTGACAGAATGGTGGGATGGCCTTTTAAAGATCTGGTTCCTACACTGACCAGGTGGTGGTACCCTAGAGGGCTGGGGCAGGGCTCTTCAGAGGCCTGTATTCCCTCTGAGTTATGCAATACACAGCACTGGGTTCCTATAGCCAGGATCTGAGGGTCCAGGAATCAGGAGTGGACCCAGGAACAGTGTTCTCACAATCACCCCTAATGGCCCCACAGCAACTCTGCGCTTCCTGTTCCCTGGCTGGGCGGAATTAGTCCCTAGACTGGGAATGTTTCCTCAGACCACGTAATTGCACTGAACTGAGGTGACACCTGCCCCTGGCTCCTGTGCCTCTGTGTCCACAGGCTGAAGACAGGGCTCATAAAGAGGAGTGATCGATCCGGCTCAGTGGAAGGAAATGAGTGGCCCAGGAGGACAGTGCCTAGAGCCTTCAGGAGCAAGTATGGGCCATCTCTCCAGGTTAAGAACCCCGCCCCACAACTTCATTTCTTCCCTCCTCCCCCATTTGCTGAGACACCTCTTGAGAGCAGAGGGATGGCCTGGCTCATGGGAGTCAGAGGAGGGACCAGAAAGTTATGCTAGTTCTCAACAGTACTTTTATTTCATTTTAATTTAACCTCATTGTTTTATTTGTGTGAGCGCTTTGGCTGCATGCACGTCTGTGCACCACATGTGTGCTTCATGCCTGCAGAGCCTGGAAGAGGGCGTCAGATCTCCTTTGCTATGTGTGTGTGTGTGCTGGGGATCGAGCCTGTGTTTTCTGGAAAGAACTGTCAGTGCTTCTAACCACTGAGCTATCTCTCCAGCCTGGACACCTGATCAATCCCCTGAGCAGATGAATCCACTGCCATCGTACACTGGGCCTGGAGCCTGTCTACTGTGCTCACAGCACCCTCCCCTCCCTGACCTCTGACCTGTCTACAAGGAAGTGGCCATACCTTTTCCTGGGCTAGGGTTCAGGAAGAAATGAAGCTGGGCATGGTGGTATTTGCCTTTAATCCCAGCCCTCGGGAGAATGAGGTAAGTAGATCTCTGTGAGTTCTAGGCCAGCCTAGTCTACCTAGTGAGCTCCGGCCTAGGATAGTTCTAGCATTCATCCGTATCTCTGTTTCCCTGACTGGATGTGGTGTGACCAGCTGCCTCCCATGCCTGCTGCCATGACTTCCGCTCTGTGAGAGATTGCACCTTCAGATGCTGAGTCAAGACAAACCCTCCCTCAAGTTCCTCTGACCGGGCATTTTGTTATAGGTAGCAACAGGAGAAAAGTAATCGGCACAGCGAGTGTGGGACAGAACCTGTGGAGTCTGCTCCCCTCATACAGGACTCTCCCCTCATCCGTAGGTGCCCTGTGGCAGCTCTATCGTCCGCTCTTCGTCTGTTGGCATCTCTCGGCTGGCTATATTCTGAGCGGTCCCAGTGGGCAGGCCCTCCTTGGGGGCCACACGAGATGAAGTCCAGGAAAGAGTTATCATATTTGGTTCCAACTGTTCGCCTGGTAGCTGTATGTTCTGGAATTGCCATTGCTACTGTCCCCATGCCTGCATGGGAACATGCCTCCCGTCAGTCATGGTTGTGGTGTGGGCAAACTGAGTGGAGACTCCTCTCTCTTCACGGCCTACAAGAGCTGAGCTAGTGACTCAACTTGTGTGTGTGACTCGGCAGGGGTTGGGCCGCGGAGAGGTTTTCGGTGCAGAATTGTGGGAGATGTCTGAGGCCAAGCACCTCATGGTGCCCCATTTCCCTGAAGGATGACCCCAGTGTCTCTTCAGGTGTGCACCCTGAGCTCCCACTGCCCTCTCTTCGCTCAGCCTGCGCCCAGACGCTGACTCCATGTGCAACCGGCACTGTGGCCCACAGAGACTCGGGGACCCTGCATTGCTGAGGCAGGGAAGAGGACACTGGGGAACACGTGCACTCTCAGACATTATGTCCCAAACAGGGCTCTCTGCTCCCCAACATGTCCGACGACCCCAGGCTGCACTCAACACTAAGCACCCAGTATCTCTCCCAAAGCCAACTAACCCAGATTTGTTGGCCCTTCACACGAGTCTCCTCTTGCTCCCTCCTGGGTTCTGTGTGCTCACACTGCCAACGGAATTCAGCCAAATACTGACTCAGAACTGCTGCTGGGTATTCACAGGAGCCATATCCACACCACTTTCTATAAACATATAATGAAATGTTTTTGATTTTTTTTTATTTGAGCATCAGTGGCTAATAAATTTGATTCTGGAGCCAAGTTGTCTGGGCTTAAATCCAGACCAAGACTTCCGCTGCCAGCGTGACCTTGGGTTGGGATACACTTTCCTTGGAGCCTCAGTTTTCTCCGTTGGGAAATGAAGCTATACCCATTTCCAACTTCCTCGAGTTGTTAAAGATACGCAGTCAGTAGCCATCTCAGCGCAGAACAGTGCCTATACCCAACGCAGTGTGTGAGTGAGTTCTGTTCTGTGATTCAAAGGCTGCCCCTGGTGTGTTAGCCACAGAGCAACATGTTATACCAATGAGGGACACAGCGATGGCAGTTTATGGGAGCAGGCCGGTGTCTGTGGGCCACTCCACTGTCTCTGAGAGGTGCGTCAGGCTCCATCTTGGTAGGCATGGGCACGGACTCTATGGTGAGAGACTGAGGGGCGCGGCCTCAGTCCCTGTGCCTGGGGCAGTCCTGAATCCCAGAAACACTTTTTCTTTTTCTTTTTTGGGGTTTTGAGAAAGGGTTTTTCTGAATGGCTCTGGCTGTCCTGGAACTTGCTCTGTGGACCAGGCTGGCCTCAAACTCATGATATTCCTGCCTCTGCCTCCTTTGACAAGTCCTACCAATGTGAGCCTCCACAGCCAGCCACATTTTCTGTGAAAGGAAGGAAGGAAGGACTTAGGCAGAGAAGAAACAGTGTGACTTTCAGTCCTCTACTTCCACCAAGAAGTAGAATGTCTCTAAG
This sequence comes from Acomys russatus, assembly GCF_903995435.1. Lineage (NCBI taxonomy): Eukaryota > Metazoa > Chordata > Mammalia > Rodentia > Muridae > Acomys > Acomys russatus. The sequence continues at coordinate 65,445,568 of NC_067155.1, read as the reverse complement.
CTACCCAGGGTGTGCTGGCCTGTGGAAAGTCAGTGTGGTGTCTGTAAGCTACACAGGGCGTGCTGGCCTGTGGAAAGTCAGTGTGGTGTCTGTAAGCTACACAGGGCGTGCTGGCCTGTGGAAAGTCAGTGTGGTGTCTCTAAGCTACACAGGGCACGCTGGCCTGTGGAAAGTCAGTGTGGTGTCTCTAAGCTACACAGGGCACGCTGGCCTGTGGAAAGTCAGTGTGGTGTCTGTAAGCTACACAGGGCACGCTGGCCTGTGGAAAGTCAGTGTGGTGTCTGTAAGCTACACAGGGCGTGCTGGCCTGTGGAAAGTCAGTGTGGTGTCTGTAAGCTACACAGGGCACGCTGGCCTGTGGAAAGTCAGTGCGGAGGAGAAAGCCTGAGCTAGGAGCCAAAGCCTCTACCCACTCCCCAGAATGTGAACAGACACAACATGGACACACACACATGCCTACACAGAAACTGCACACACATGAACACACAGGTGCATACAAATACACACATTGCACACACATGCATAATCATAAGGACCCAGCACATGCACACAGTAGCGACACGTCACGCACTGCTCAGGTGCACTATGAAGACAGACCACATACACGCACATATGTGTTCCTAGACGCATATCAGAGACACTTTGTGCATGTGCACATTCACACACAAAGGAGACTCGTGAGCACAGAAACGTGTGCACACAAACACAAGTCCCTATACCGGAATACACATGCATACCCATGCACAAGCAGTTGCATATGCAGACACATGGGCACGTGTACATACAGTGGACACATAAACATGCATGCGCACACATGGGTATATGCACACCCATCAGATACTTGCATGTACACACACATGCAGAACCCAAGAGCTGCAAAGTCCCAGAGACCTTGTCTGTCTTTCTTTTCTTTCTTTATTTTTGAGACAGGGTTTCTCTGTGTAGCCTTGACTGTCTTGGACTCGCTTTGTAGACCAGGCTGGCCTGGAACTCACAGCGATCCGCCTGCCTCTGCCTCCCGAGTGCTGGGATTAAAGGCGTGCGCCACCACACCCGGCCGACCTTGTCTTTCTATGTGAAAGGCCCACCACAAAGTAAGCTCCCAATAAGTGTGCCATCATTTATTCTTTCTGTAAATATTTGCTAAGCACCAGCTGCGTGTCAGAAGTCATTTCAGGCACTGTAAGATACAGCAGTCCACAAGCCATGCCGTGTGACTTCTGTCATCACTCCTCTGATTACAGCGGCGTCGTCTACAGCTGCCTGTTTGGGGTTAAAAAATTAGAGACGGAGAGGCAGGTGTTGTTTGTTGTTGTTTTCGGCTGAGCGTGCAGCTGAGCTCTGAGGACTTGGGCAAATTCCGTCATTTGTTTGGCCTGATGCTGCAATAGGGTTGCTCACTCTCCAGCTTACTCTTACTCTCCTTTCTGATCCCTCGTCCCAGAGGAAGGCGACCAATCAGATCAGGTTTGGCCAGGCGCGGTGGGCAGGCATATCGAGGTGGCTCTGAGTCACTCCTGTGCGCACAAAGGCACCTACCTCACCACACCCCGGGCGGGCGTGCGCCCACAGCCCAGCCCTGACCAGCGTTTCCTAAGGCTCCGTGTCCACAGGGGTCAAGTGTGGGTTTTATCCACTAAGATAAGCCCGGGCGTGGAAGGAGGTCCGAGGATCTGCGTGGCGCGGCGCCTTGGGCCTCGCTCCACGCGGGCCTATCCTGGCCAGGGGTGGAGCGCGGGATCGGTTTGGGGCGGCGGGCGGGGCAGCGGGCGCCGCGTGCATGTTGATGAGCGCAGGCCGCGTCACTGCGCACCGGCGCCGTGGTTTGGGGCGCGCAGGAGAGGGGCGCGCAGGAGCGGGGCGCGCAGGAGCGAGCGGGACGCGGCAGCCAAGGCCTCGCGCCGCCTCCTGGCTCTGGAAGCTCCCGGCGGGGGCGCCCTGCTGACTATGCGGGCGGCGCCCTGTGTCTGCAGCCCCGGACGGTTTCTGCGCGCTGGAGAAGGGCGGGTCGCGGCGGCCTGGCGCGTGGAGCTCGCGCGGCGGTGCTGAAGGAACAGCTCCCGCCCTTGCCCGGCCCATGGTCCCCACCGCGGCCGGCCGCTCCCAGGCTCCTGCGGCCCCGGGGCCCCGGGGATGCCCGGCGGGTGAGGCGGCCCCGTCCGAGCCGCGTTCATGGCGGTGGCCAGGAAGATCAAAACTTTGCTGACCGTCAACATCCTGGTGTTCGTGGGCATCATCCTCTTCTCGGTGTACTGCCGCCTGCAGGACCGTTCTGAGGCGCTGGTGCAGGTCGTGCGAGGCGCTGACCGCCGGATGCGCAATCGGCTCTCCAAGGCGAGTGCTCTGGCGGACCGAGAGGCCATCCTGCAGCGCCTGGACCATCTGGAGGAGGTGGTCTACAACCAGCTGAATGGTGAGCCGCGCGATGGAGGGGAAGGCAGGGTCCCGTGTCAAGACATTACTGTGTCCAGGAGTGGCTGCCCACACCCATGATATCTGTCAGGGTCCTGGGTGAAAGCTGCTTTGGGTCCTGCAGAGAGGGAATAAGAGAGGTAGTGGGAATGCTGGGAGGCCTTCGTTGGCAGATGACAGCGATAGGGTGACTGCACCATCCACTCATCCTGGGAACACTTGAGAACTGTTCCCTGCCTTCCCCCACAATGCCTCCAAACTTACTCCCCAAGAGAACTCAAAACTTCTCCAGGAAGAGCCTTTCAGGAGCTGCCTGGAGGGCAGTGAGGGGTGCAGGCAATGCCTAGGTCCACAGTGAGGTGCTTCCAGGCAGCGCCTAGGTTCACAGCCAGGAACCAGGGGTACCTTACAGAGTGAAGGTGGAGGTAACACCCAGGTCCACAGGAAGGACCCAGAGAACCTTTCTGCTCACTCCTCTCTCCCTGGAGGTACAGAGGAGGGAGGGACTGTTGCCCCTGTAAAGCGGCTGATCCCATCTTTCTCACTGAAGGGCGCAGAGGGTGGCCTGTCTATTAAAGTTGTGACCTCTGACCTGGATAGCCACCTTTCAAGAATGCTCAGGTCTCCCACAGAGAGTTCTGTTGTGGGAGAAGTGTAAAACGCCACTGGTGCTGTGTGCACAGTTCGATTCAAGTGTCTGGCAGGGATGGGGTAGGGGCCAAGTGTTCACACGGACCGAGGTCACAGTGCCTGGGGATGCCTGATGCATGAAAGTGTCTGCTTCTGGTAGGCTCTTTGCTTTTCTTTGAGGAGAGGGGTGCTCAACAGAGGCAGTTGGGAATAGAACATCTACATTTTGGGAGCGGGGTGGATGCACCTTCTCTGTCCCCAAGGACACCTCTGTTGGGTTCCAGGAAGGAGACAGTTGGTGCAAGCTTGCAGCACCAGCAGGCTTCCTGTTCTGTGTGCCTCCCCCGGCAAACTTCTTTCTGCAAGTACTAGGAACTGGCTCCAGTGGGCAGTGGCTAGGCTGGGTGGGCATTTTCTGCAGGGCTCAGGTCGTAGGTCGGCTCCTTGCTGTGTAGAGGTCATCTGGGGTCTCCCGGGAGAACTGGGCTCCAGGCACACCTCTGAGCACAGCCTGGAGGGGCCAGGTGCCATCTGGGGATGTAGGCGGCACATGCATCCTCAGATAACAAAACCCTAACGTCCTGGGGGCTTCCTCGCCACCTGCAGAGCTTCTGGAACCCACGGCAGTCCTGCCCGGCTCCGTGGCTTCTCTGTCAGCCATTCAGCTGAAGGGACAGAGGAAGAAAGTTGAGTTGGAAGCAGTGGCTTGGCCACGCCGCCAGCATGATTCATCTTCTGGAAGACGCTGGGTCCCGTAATAGCACGGATCTTTATTGAAGTGTATTTGCCAGGGTGTTATGGTCTGTTTTATGGGGCGAACCGGAGAGTTATATAAAAACATTGGCACCATTCGCACTTGTGTAATACCGTGCTGGCCAGCCGGCCTCATGAGCTGTTCCCTTCCCTAGCTCCCCAAGGACAAGAGGGGCCAGTGTTTGGTGGAAGAAAGAGCTGGGACCTGGGGTCGACTTTCTTGACATTGACGTGGACAGAATGAAGTTCTTCCCTCTAGCCTCTCTCCTCCCTGTTCCCCTGCTCCTGCCAGCTTCTCTCTCCACCCTGCTCCTCCGTCCCTCACTAAACCCCTTCCCTTTTTTTCTCCCTGCCTCTTCCACTTCCCTTCTCCGTGCTGAGACAGCCTCACCTTCCTCTCTAATTCCCACACTTAGTAGAGTCTAAGCTAAGTTGTCACTCAACATTTGTCCTAGGAAATAAACAAAGCATTGGTCTCAGGTGGGCTCCTTTGGGGAGAGTGTGGGGTTTGAGTGAAGTCACTTGAGATACCTTGTGACCCCACTCCGGGCTTGGCTCGAGGCCTCTGAGTGCAGGCATGGAGGAAAGCCACGAGAGCTTCCTGGAGGAGGAGGCTGCTCTTCCTGACACAGCTTGCTCTGTTTTAGATCCTAGAGATGTGGGTTCAACCGCCGGAGGTCTCTATCTGATGCTTACCTCAACGCTAAGAGGGAGCAATTGCTTACATCTGCGGGGCCTGGACTCCTCTTTGAACTCTCTCCCAGCTGGGGAGATAAGAAAAGGAGTCTCTTTCTTTGAGGCAAGAGGCACAGGAGGGTACTCTGATGTGGGCAGACGGCCACTCTCCTCATGGCATGTCTGTTGACCCTGGCACAGCACCCCACTGTGGTGTGGGTTCATGGGGCTGGAGAAAGCATTTTGTGGGGAAGGGCGCCTGGCCCCTCTTACATGTGCTTGAGAAGTGCTTCTAAATTCAGCGCTCAAGGCAAGAGAAAAATGTTTATGGGGAAAACTCATCCTCTGACTACCTTAAATTGCACATAAAGCCTGGTGCCCACGGCTGTGCGAGCGGCTGGCTGGGCTCTCAGGAGCAGTAAATTTGAAACCCTCCAAGCTTGGTGCCGCCTCCAGTCCGATGCTGGGAATTCAACCCTTTCCCCTAGCAATGGGGGCAGGGTGGGTTGGGGGGGGGAGTATTGGGGCTTTTGTATGTGCTGGGTTTGCCGCCTCTGAGTCTGCGTGAAGCCTCAGCAGAGCGGAGGCAAAGCCTTCTGCTGCTCAAAGCTTTGTGTGGTGGAGGGGACCACTTGGCCCATGGTCTCACACCCTGGGGGGCAGGGCGGCCAGGCCTTGCCCTGAATTCAGAGGTGGTCCCCTCTTCTCCCATGTACCTGGTGACCTGAGGAGGAAAAAGGCACGACAGGCACAGTAGGGCTGCTGGCTGCTCTTGAAGGGTCGTTTCTAAAATCAGAGCACATGCTCCTGTTAATCCCCTTCAGTTTGTGCTGCCCCAGCCCATGTGCGCTCATCATACCTTCCAGTGGAAACTTTCAAAGCTGTAGTTGGTCTTCTGGTTGGGGCAGGAAAACGAGGAGCCAGGAAGTGAGGTGGCTCTCCAGGGTTGTATTAGGAAGCTGGTGGTGGCAGCCGCTAGAAGAACAAGCAGGGTCCGACATCATCACGAGTTCAAGTTAAGTACAAAAGGGAACCAGAAGATTTTGTTGTTGTTGTTGTTGTTGTTGTTGTTTTTATTTCTTTTTTTGAGACAGGGTCTCTCTCTGTAGCCTTGGCTATCCTGAACTCATTTTGTAGACCAGGCTGGCCTCGAACTCACAGCAATCCGCCTGCCTCTGCCTCCCAAGTGCTGGGATTAAAGGTGTGGGCCACCACGCCTGGCCTGAGAACCAGAAGAGCTTTTTATTTTTTATTTATTTTGGATTTTCGAGACAGGGTTTCTCTGTGTATCCTTGGCTGTCCTGGACCTGCTTTGTAGACCAGGCTGGCCTCTAACTCACAGTGATCCACCTGCCTCTGCCTCCCGAGTGCTAGGATTAAAGGCGTGGGCCACCACGCCCGGCCTGGGTCTGTCTATTATGTAGCCCTGGTTGTTTCATCTCTCCCTAGTGTATAGACCAGGCTGGCCTTAAACTCACAGAGATCCACCTACCTACCTCTGCCTTGGGCACTGGGATCCAAGGCATGCGGCGGTGTCTCATGGCTGAGAATAAGCTTATTTTAGGGCACTGCATTCCACGGCCATGCTTTGTGGCAGAAACGCTGAATGAAAGTGTTGTGGGAGGTCACACACTGTTGCACAGCTGTCAAGATTCAAAGGAGGCAGCTCGGGTGAAGGGGGTGTATAGGGTGTGAGGTGCGCCCTGCTGTGGGAGCTATGCAGAACGCGCCGTGAGCTCATGCTGCGATCCCGGGCTACTCAGGCCTTGCCTGTTTCCTGCCAAGAAGTGTGCCCTTGCAGCCCAAGCCTCCCAGTGTGCACGGCTTGAGAAGCTGGTTAAGAGCCCTCATCTAGGGTTAAGATGGACGGGCTAGAGGCAGTTGGCAAAGGACTTGAGTTCTGAGTCACCTTCCTGGCAGCCAAGCACCAGTCCTCACAGCCATCTTGTGTTGGGAGCTGGAGCAGAGGCCAGGGTGTGGGGGAGTAAGGAGGTCAAGCAATGGTGTGGTTTTTCCTTGAAACCACCAGCTTCAGAGAAGTGAGGACTGAGCCTAAGGCAAAGTGTCGGACTTAGGGACGGCTTGATGCTATGGCTGGGGAATGTGACAGCTCCCCATCTGTTGCTGTGCTAGGCATGACAGGACATGCCCCAGATCTCTAGCCTACCAACGGCCATTTGTTCCGAGTGCAGGTAGAACACAGGCTTAGTTCAGTGAGCGTACCTCACATCACGGGTGTCCTCACAAGGGGCAGCCATCTTTTATTTACTTCTGTTATGCAGATGACCAAGCACAGGGTGTCAGGCAGTTGGAGGAGGGTGTGGGCCTGGGGACTGCCGCCTTTGAGCCTCTGGTGATCTGAGAGTACTAGCTTCCAGAACAGGGCCCCTTTGGAGCGTCCCTGCACACTGGAGAAACACGGACGCTTTGCCTGCAGGGAATATGGCTGTGGCAGGAGGGTTCTTATCCTCCTGCATGTTTTATTTCTCAAAGCGGCGTACTGCTGGCTACAGGCGGCCTCCTCAGCCCAAACCCACTGATCTTTACCCTTCTCAGAGCATGGGTCATGTGTGGCCCGCCCAAGGGGCAAGAGCGATGGCAGCTGGGAAAATAGCCGCAATTTACTGTATTGTCTGGCTTCCACCCACCCTTCCACCTTTTACAGCTTGCCTACTACTGACAAATAACTACAAAAAGTGACAAAACAGCCACTGTCCCGCTGGAGCATGGCCCTGGCTCCCAGCTGGGCAGGTTCAGAGTGTGTGATGGCTGCCGTTCTGTCTCCGCTGTCTGCCGCACGCTGGCGCACAGCTCTTGGAGCAGCTGCAGTTCTCGTTTCTTCAGCTGGAGGCCATTTGGCTCTGCCTTGTTCCTCCCAGGTGGGCTGTAGTCTTCTGGGCACCTGTCTTCATCACAGGTCCTGATGACACTTGTGTGGGGACCTGTGAGGAGCCTCCGTGTGACACGGAGGTGAAGCACATTGCCGTGGGCTTTCCCTGTGAGCAGTGGACCTGGCCTGGCTGGATCAGGGGGTGGGGAGCTGACTGTAGGGAAGAACTCACAGGTGGCGGCCCCAGCCTTGGGGTATGCTGGCGTGCATGGGTCGATTATGTTTACAATCTGACTTAACAGCATATTTCTGTCTGTTACCGGCGCACTACAGAATTGTAAAAGACAGTTTATCATTCACTGGATGGAAACTAGATAGAATAAAGTCTATGGATGTCTTTACTGTGTCTGCCTCCACAGACATGCGGTGAGGGCTGGAATGGTTAAGGATGCTGACGGCCCTTCCAGAGGGTCAGAGTTTAAGCCACGTTTGGTGGCACATGCCTTTAATCCCAGCACTTGGGAGGCAGAGGCAGGCGGATCGCTGTGAGTTCAAGGCCAGCCTGGTCTACAAAGCAAGTCTAGGACAGCCAAGGCTACACAGAGAAACCCTGTTTCAACAACAAAACAAAACAAAACTTTTTCAGAAGGATAGGCTTGCTTTGCACATCACTTCAGATGTTTTTCGGAGGGAGACGCTGTTGTAGTGTAGCACAGGGCACAGTGGTCATCAGTACCTTCCCAAGCTGTCTGCTGCCTCCTCCTCCTCCATGGCGCATCCCAGGATTGGTTGGTGGCTCTTGTTCTGTAGCCCTTGCTGGCCGAGCAAACAGATCCCTGTTCTACGGATGCTCACACCAGTGAAGGACCAGGCAGCCTCTGAAGATATCTAAGAGGAATATATGAGCTCTTATTCCAGGCGGGGGCCCTGTAAGCCCACCCTGTACTGGCAGGGGCCTGGTGATGCCCAACACGGTGCTGAAAAATCTCCATTCACTCAAAATATAGCAGGCGCCGCCAGCCAGCAGCAACTCCTCTCGCGCACCTCTGTAGCCAAACAGAGTGACCTCCCCAGAAGCACAGGGTGGGTACAGAGCCTGGGTAAAGTATTGTCAGCAGGGATGATGCTGTGAAGGGAGTGAGTGACAGAGCAAGCAGGCAGCTGAGGGACTGGAGATGCCACTTGACACGAGTTGAACTAAGTCCTCCAAAATTCACATCCCCCAAAACCTTAGAATGTGGCCTTATATGGACAGAAGGACCTTTGCAGACATTGAAGACGGGATTGTGCTGTCTGGGGTGAGCCTAAATCTAATGACATCTGTCTCCACGAGAAGAGGAAAACAGAGGCCGGAGAGATGGCTCAGCAGTTCGGAGCACTTGCTGCTCTTTCAGGGGACTGGGGTTTGGTTCCCAGTGCCTACAGGTGGCTCTCAGCTGTCTGTAATTCCAGCTCTGGGGGCTCTGATTCCCTCATCAGGCCTCTGTGGTCACCTATACGCGCATGTGCACTTGCAGTGATAAATAGAAATCTTTGAAAAAAAAAAGAGGAAGAAGACACAGGACATGGCTTTTAAGGTCAGAGGCAGAGACAGAGCCGTGTGGCCACAAGGCAAAGGATTCTGGAATCTGCCAGGAGTGGAGAAAGGCACAGTGCCTTCCTTAGAACTCCCATGGGGCCAGCTGTGGTGACATACACCTTTAATCCCAGCACTCGGGAGGCAGAGGCAAGTGGATCTCTGTGAGTTTAAGGCCAGCCTGGTCTACAAAGTGAGTCCAGGATAGTCAAGGCTACACGGAGAAACCTTGTCTTTTTTAATTTTGTTTTGTTTTGTTTTTCGAGACAGGGTTTCTCTGTGTAGCCTTGACTGTCCTGGACTTGCTTTGTAGAACCAGGCTGGTCTCGGACTCACAGCAATTCGCCTGCCTCTGCCTCCCCAGTGCTGGGATTAAAGGCATGTGCCACCACGCCCTGCTCCCTGTCTTGAAAAGCCAAAAAAGAAAAAAAGAAAGAAAAAGAACTCCCATGGGGACAGGACTGTCCGTAGATGCAAATGCCCTCCTGCAGCCTTCTTAACGTTGCGGCCCTTTAATACAGTTTCTCATGCTGTGATGACCCCCAACCATAAAATTATTTTTTTGTTGCTACTTTCATAACTGTAATTTTGCTACTGTTATGAATTATGATGTAAATACTTTTGGAGATGGAGGTTTTCCAAAGGGGTCGTGACCCACAGATTGAGAACTGCTGCCCTATGGTGTGGTGAGGGCCCTAGTGAGTAGTGAGGGGAGGGCCAAAGTGCTGTATAAAGTGTCCTCAAGGAGGCAGGCCAGAGCCCATGTTGGTCTCCTCAGTGGCTTGTTAGATCAGCAGGTATCAGCTGCGTCCCTTGGCTTCTGGGAGGTTCTCAGGGAGAGGGATGGCAAAGGAAGTGCTCTGAGGAATGCCTGGTTTGTTTTTTGTTTTGTTTGTTTTTCCTCAATCATTTTGTTTGGTATGTGAGTGAGTGGGTGCATGAGAGAGGACTTTGGATTCCCAGAGCTGGAGTCAAAGGTGTTTGTGAGCCACCCGATGTACTAGGAACTGAACCTGGGTCCCCTGAAAGGGCAGAAGGTGCCCTGAGCTATTGAGCCCTTTCTTCAGCCCTGACGGCTGGACTTCGGTGTGGATGTTGCCCCAGCCTTGAAAGGCATTCATGATTTCTCTTGGATGTGTCAGACCAGATGAGCGTGACCTGGCCAATGATGCTTCTGTTGACTAGTAGAGGGGGAAAGAGCAAGGTTCCTAGGCAACCCAAGAGCTGGCATGTCCCTCTGGTCACTCGGGAGGGTGTTTATCTGGTGGTCCACACCAGCCAGGGCTTCGAAACTCAGCGCCCCAGGCACAGGGCCCAGCCGCTTTGTCCCAGGTGTCCAATGTGTCCAGTTTATTGGTTTATGGATTGTGAGATGTTGAACACTGTCCCTGATCCCACCATCTGCCAGAGGAAGGCCCCTCACAGCTGCGACTCCAGCTATGTCCCCAGGGAAGCCCTGCCTGGTTGAGCTCCCCTGTGTTCATTAAGAGTGGCCACTGGCCAGCTCTGCCTTTCCCTGTGGACGCCGTCTGCCTCTCTGAGCTCCAATTTCTTCCCTCGTGTAGTGGATGTGGGAGCCTCGTAGGGACTGAAGGAGTTATTGTAGGCAGGAGCCTTACCACATGTTTTGTAGGGAAGGAACTCTGTGGCATATGCACCCCTCACCAGTGTGGGCAATGCCTCCTTGCCGCTGCCATCTCCAACCTCCCAGGCAGAGCCAACAACAGCACTGTCTACCCTGTGGTGGCAGTTTCCAGACCTGGCTCCCCAGTGACCTCCAAGAGGCCACCTCTCTCTCTCTCTCTCTCTCTCTCTCTCTCTCTCTCTCACTTTGTGTGTGACTGGCTGTCATTGCTGTATTTTTTTCATTTTCTATTCACTAGTATACACACACACACACACACACACACACACACACACACACACACACACATATATATATATATATATTTTTTTTTTTGACAAATGATGCGGGTTGTCTTTCACTGGCAGCAACACATTGTCTGAGAGACAGTGACCAGGAAGTGGGGACCATGAATGGAGTGTATCTAGATTTTGAGTGTTTGCTGCTCTAGAGGAGGAGGGACCTGGGAGAGTAGGAGTGGACTGGTCTCATGCAATAGCCACTATTCAGGGCCTCAGGCAGTTAATACTCTGAGGGCTAAGGGGAGTCACGTGACCAAAGTGTACAACCACAAGGGCACGCCACATGTGGCTGAAACGTGTTTTTCCACAGAGGCAGAGAAGCAAGTAACAATAGCCAGTTGTGATAAATAGTGTGACGTAAACTCACACCTGCTGCACCTGGGAAGGGAACTAAAATATAATCGTGGTTTTGAATATGCTACACATTCGGCCGGTGCTTTTGTCAGGTGTGTGGGACACAGCACACTGTGCTCCTCGCCACGTGATGATGGAGCCCATGAGGTCACTGGTGGGGGCCACGGAGGCCCTGAAGGCATGCAGAGTTGTGTGGTAGGGGCACCTGACATCCCTCTGTGAGCTCTTCCCGGAGGTCCGTAGCATCAGTTCTGGGACCTAGTGTTGCCCCCGAGGCAGCTCATCCCCAGGACAGATGGCAGGGAGGGCTGCTCTGTCCATGTGCTGATGTTTATGAGAACGCAGGCCTGAGGGAGCAAGGCGGGCTGGGCTCATACTGGAGACCGGCTCAGCACCCGTGACTTTCAAATGGGACACTGTACAACTGTTAAAGGTGTATGGTTAGCAGAACTCATTTTTTTCTCATGTAAACCCAATAAAATTTTCCTCAAATTTCTATACAATCAATGAGAGTAAATCCCAAGAAGACAGATGTAATATGTTTTGTTCAGAATATACAAACTAAAGCCGGGCGTGGTGGCACATGCCTTTAATCCCAGCACTCGGGAGGCAGAGGCAGGTGGATCGCTGTGAGTTCGAGGCCAGCCTGGTCTACAAAGGGAGTCCAGGACAGCCAAGGCTACACAGAGAAACCTTGTCTTGAAAAAACCCCAAATATATATATATATATATGTGTATACACACACACACACACACACACACACACACACACACACACAAACTAGACTATAGTATGGGTCTGAGTACCCTCTTGAAGGTACATGCAGCAGGTCAGCCAGTGTGTGTTCTGTCACCTCCTTACCTCCATCATGCCTCTGGGTGGCTCTGCCCAGACGAGTTCCACACTGAAGCTGTCCACCTAGTCTTGTTTATCTTTGCATAACACCCGTTGTCCAACGCGCTCCTGGCCATGATCAAGGTACAAGATGCTGCCCCAAGGAGAGCGAGCTGGGAGCTCCATGGTCTCCTCGTCCTGGTGAGGGCCAGAGCATCAGAGAGAGAGGGGTACTGTCTGGTGTCTAGCGTAGGCTCAGACCCAGGTGTGAACTAGACTGGTTTGTGGGGGGCTGGTCATTCTCCTGGGCCTACAGCCCCCGCTTATCTTTGCCGTGGGAAGACTGCTGTCTCCATTTGCCACCCCCCATTCCAATTCCAAAGCCCCAGGACCACACTGTAAACCCACGATTAGTGCAGCCAGTCAGCAACCTGTGCGCTCTGCTCTCCTTCTCCCTGAGTCCCATTCCCAAGTTTTGGGGTGGGCATGCCCGGTTTTGGGGAGAGGGGCTGCTGCTGTGCTGCCCAGGAAGCAACACATACAGGCTGTTCAGTGTCCAGGAGAAAGCAGATAAGCAGCAGGCTGAAGCAGGGGTAGGAGGCCTTGGCAGAGAGGGCCTTGCATGGCGGCGACCTCTCAGCAAAGCCTGGCATGAGAGAAAGGGTAGGTAACAGTGTCTGGGGCAGCGCGCTCAGACCCAACCAGTGCAAATGACCTGGGGCAGCAGTGGCCCAAGGAGTGGCCAGAAAAGAGCAGGAAGTGTGATCAGTGGGGAACCAGGTCATGGGGACACTGCTCTTAGAGCCGGAAAACACCTGGGCCACAGCAGAGTGCAGGACGCAGTGCGTGACGTTCGAGTGTTGCTTGCTCTATGGCTGGGAGGCATCCCTGGTCCTGACTCTAATATTAGGAACTAATTCTCCTCACGTCTCGGGTGTGAAAACCAAAACCATCCCCTGAGGACAGACACTCCTCCTGAGAGCCAGCTCAGCACAGGTGAACGTACCCTGTGGCTAAGGGGCTTTATGCCTGCAAGATGGAAGGACACAGTGTGCACTGAGCGTTGACTGGGACAGCTGGAAAAGATAGGGCATTTGATAAGACAAGAGGGCCAGGCAGGACTCTTCGTCCTTGAGTTGGGACAGGAGCAAGGGGAGGGCAGGGCGCACTAACACCTTGGACAGCTCCCTGAGGGGAGTTTGCCAGGCAGGCTGCTGTTGCGGCGCTTTTTCCAGGATTTCCCCAGGGCATCAAGAAACAGTTGAGAACTGCAAATTCTCTCTCTCTCTCTCTCTCTCTCTCTCTCTCTCTCTCTCTCTCTCTCTCTCTCTCTGTCTCTCTGTCTCTCTCTCTCTCTCTCACTCTCTCTCTCTCTTTCTCACTAGACCTTTTGTTTGTTTTTTGAGACAGGGTTTCTCTGTGTAGCCCTTGGTGTCCAGGAACTCTGGCCTTGAACTCGGAAATCTGCCTGTCTCTGCCTCCTGAGTGCTGGAATTAAACGTGTCCATCACCATGCCTGACGGGATAGTTTTTAAAGATATGTGTTAAAATGTGCGTTTCCTTTCAAGTAGGGATGTCTCAGAATGAGCCTTTTGCTCAGGTGGGAACACTGGGTTTTATTGGACAGAGACCACCAGTCTATAAGGTGGAGAGGTGAGGTCTGTTTCTTTTTTTAATTACATTTTTATTTTATGTGTATGAGTGGTTTTCCTGTATATATGTCTGGTGCCTGAAGATGCCAAAAGATGGCATTGGCTTCCCTGAAACTAGAATTATAGATGGTTGTGAGCTGCCAGGTGGTTGCTGGGAACCAAACCAGGCTCTTCTGGTCTCCTGGAAGAGCAGTTACTGTTCTTAACCACTGAGCAATTTCTCCAGCCCCATGGTCTGTGCTTTTAAGCTGTGGCACTAGCTCTTCACGGCCAGGATCCCAGGGGCTGCTGAGGACGCCAGACTAAACTGCTGTCCTGAGGTGTTTTTGCATGGCCATGGGGCTTGGCTCTGCTACTACCAGGCCTTTCCTAGCATGGAGAGAGATAGGGAGACAAAAGAAACCACTGGCTCACTCAGCAGATCTCAAGGGTGAGAAAGGCTGGGCTAGGAGGCTGCCTGGACCCTCCTGGACTCTCACACGATGCCCGGAATCCTCACTGCTGAGTGCTGGCCCCTTTGGGGAAAGTCTTAGGGTTACGTCAACCTCACTTCACATGTTCCAAGTCACCCACTTTCTCTCATTTCTGAGCAAGGGCTCAGGGTTAAAGTTGATAAGAGAGGGGACACCAAACAAACAAAGTGTAAACCAAACTGCTGTAAACACAAAGGGGTGTGTGCGTGCGCGCGTGCGCTCTTCGTCCCCACAGACACGCTTGTTTTTAACTTGTTTTGCCCAACAGGAGGCCATCCAAAGGCCCTCACAGATCGTGATGGCAGAGGTGGGGTTTGAACCCAGGCATGACCTCCCTCCATGCCTCACTGAGCCCGACCAAGGAGACATGACCTGGTTGGGTCAAGACTAGATGTCATATCGTCCACTTCTTATAGTAAGAAGGAATTTAAAATTTTTATTATTATTAATTTATTTATTCATTTTACATCCTGGTCATAGCTTCCTCCCTCCCTCCCTCCTCTATTCCTTGGAAAAATTACATTTATTTATTTGTTGTGTATATGTGTGTGCATGCACATGCATGCGGTCACTATGCGCACACGTAAGGGTCAGAGGACACCCCAGGGATGGAGTAGGTCTCTGCTCACCATCTGAGTTCTGGAGATCAACTCAGGTCAGGCTTAGCAGCAAGTGCCTTCACCCACCAAGCCGTGTTGTGATTTCTGTCATCACTTTACGCAGGTGTCACTGTTGAGATCGTCCTAGACCACCCTGTCTTTGCCACTGATGATCACTAGACCTAACCGGGGTTTGTGGGCAGTGGTTGCTGTGTGTTGAAGCTGTGTGGCATCTGTGGGCTCACAGCGTAGGGGAGAGCCATGAGATCCCGCACTCCAGCCACTCCACGGGAGGATTTTTCAGACGCAGTCTCTGAGGGCATTTCCCAGTTACTGCTATATCCTGCAAAATGTCAGTGACCTCATCATTTAAGGCTATTGGTCTGTGCTATTGACAACCTGTTATTAGTTTGGGTCCCCAGGGAATCTTAAAAGACCTAACCATAATGAAGTGAGCCGTTGTATTTGGAGAGAGTGGATGAAATTGGAGCCGTATGAGACATTATCCACAGAGGCAAACGGGGGTTGTCATCACTATCTGTGCTTTGTGATCATCAAAATGAATAGCCAGGCACGTTAAATCACTCTGCATTCGGGGGGTGTAGGGGGGTGGGATGAGAGAGAGGAGCAAGGAGAGCTGGAGGGATGTTCTGTTTGTCCCTAGTCTTCTTGTTCCACCCACACACTCCACAAGATTGACAGCCAACATCTCGGAAACACGAGAGAAGCGTGTGTAGACCCTGGGAGGTAGCAACGGCCATTTCCCCACTGCAGACAGTGGGGCCCTGCTTGCTGGGCAAAGATGGTACCTGCGAGGCCCAAGGGCAGATGAGGACTGCTGTCTGATGCCAGCCCCCATTGCTCCTGCGAGACTCGCAGTGTCTTGTCTGTCTGTGTGCCTTGTTGCACGGCCCATGGCCATTGTGGTAAGATCTGATCTGCAGGCATGTTTTTTTTGCAGAGTGTGAGGATGGGGAGATTCCCTTGCAGAGGACCAAGGTTATTTCTCTGGGCTCCTGAGGACTCTCCTGGCCACACCTTTAGTCTACCCTCAGGGTCACTGAGGCCGAAACTGTGTCCATGTATGGTGGGGCACAGAGGTTTCCCTCTCACCTGGCTTTGTAGAGCTAAAATGACCCTGGCCGATTTCTTCCAGTTTTGTAGTCTTTAGAGCCCCTGTCAGGGCAAAGTACAAGTGCTACCCAGCTCCCCTGTCCCACACGCCTGCTCCACTGCCTTCTTTTAGGTCACATGCTTCTTGCTACGTCATCAGATGCTTATTAATTAAAAATTAAAAAATTATTTATTTCACGCATATAGGTGTTTTGTGGGCATGTGAATCTGTGTGTTGCATATGTGCCTGTGCTGTCAGATCTCCTAGCGCTGGAGTTACAGATGGTTTTGAGCTGCCGTATAGGTTTTGGAATCCAAGCCTGGATCCTCCGGGAGATGGATGGTGCTCCTAACTGCCGAGCTGTCTCGCCAACCCTGCTTGCTGCTTTTTTGAAGTTGGTTCTGCTATTTGTCTCATTCTTAGTTGTTGTCAGTGAGCACGGTTTGTTTTGACCACTATGGAATCCTGGGTGACAATGAGTCCTTTCTCTGGGCGTACTGAAGGCCCTGGGTGTCATGAGTGATGCCAGGCTGAGACTACAGCTAGGGTGAAGCCGTCCCTAGGACTTGCTTGCCGTCACACCTTCGGTTTTCATCCCAGAGGCCTTCCTTCCTCCGCGGTGGGCTTGTGGTTGGCAGCCTGGGTGCTCAAGGCTGTTTCTTCTCTCAGCACGTTGGCTGATGCCGCGGTGACAGATGGAAGCCACTGACTCAAGGAGAAGCAGGGAGCTCCAGGGCCACACTGCCTTCCAAGTTGGAAGAAATCACAGCCGCCCACGAGCCCAGGTACTCTGTGCGGAAGACGTGGGCTGGCCAAGTGTGAACCGACTCTGCTGGGGGCAGTGACGCTCACTGGGGCGTGGCGGGAGCTGGCAGCACTTGTGTTCCTGCGGGGGCTCTTGCCTGGCCAGGAGACACCAGCTGAGTTCTTCTCGGCAGGGCTGTTGTTGCTAAGTTGGCACCCTGGATTTTCCTATGCTGAGATCTTGTCTTCCTTGCATTGGTCCCTTGCCTTTCAGGAGGGCATTCGGTCTGACACGCAGAGGCTCTTGTCTTTGCATGCTTCAAAACCGCAGCTAAGGGGCATCCCTACGTCGTGGTTGGCCATCTGTCGCACGAGGACTCCAGAGGGACGGTGGAGGTCTTCCAGCGCCAGCACCATCTGAATCCCTGCCTTGTGGCGTGGCACTTGGTGCTCACACCATGGCTGCTCCCACCCCAAGTGTCGAGCCCTAATTCCAAGCAGGAAAAGGGCACAGATCTGTGGATAAAATGCAAAGCTCACATGTTAGGGTGGTGGGTATAGTCTTTAGACATGTCTCTTGCTCCTGCCTGCCCTCATAGAGGTGAGGGGCTCACCAGAGCCATTCAAACCATTCTGCCTGAGGCAAATGGTCACAGAGCCAAGGCTGCTACACCTCATCACCAGCACCCCACCTGTTACTTCCTTTCTTTTATTTCTTATTTCCTGGGGCTGGCTAAAAAGTGACAAGTCTGCAAGGCACCAAGATGAAGGCACAGGTAGTTTTTCCTCCCTTGACCTCTCTCTCTTTTGATGGTTCTAGATATCCAGGGTGCCTGGCCTTGCTGCCATCACACTTCTCTGCCTACTGGCGGTGCCTGTCACTGGGTACCGGATTTGGAGCTTCTTAATCCAGAGCACTGTCATCTCCACACCCCCACTTAATGATTTCAACAGCGACCCCTTTTTCAGACAAGGCCACATTTGCGGCCCTTGAGGGACAGTTATTTATATCTATAGTCTAAGGTACCACTCAGGCTCCCAAGGAGCAGCCGGGCTGCTTCGTGTGGGTCAGGCAGCCCAGTCCTGCCCCTCAGGAAGCAGATCCAAGCTACCAGGATTACTGTATCTGCTAAAGAGGTTGGGTGTCCACACTTAAACTGAGAGCCTAAGGGCCCTGAATGTGGCAGCAGGCAGATTTCTAAGCAGTCTCCGCAGCCAGCACATACCTGCGCCTGGCGGATAGGCCTGCAAGTGCTGTTTTCGGTCCTCGCTGCCCACTCCACGTTTGACTGCTACTCCGTCACACTGCTCTTTTTCTCTGTAAGCCACTGATGAAATAATTTGCTCTGAAGGCTCTCTTGGCCCCATGTCAAAGCGCACAGACCCACTTAATAAGACCAGAGGCAACAAACCATACCCTTGGCCACCGTGCAGCCGTAAGCCACTCTCTCTTCTGGTCCAGGCCTATAAGAAGTGCCTTGCTCTCACACACCCAGCCCTGCTGTAGCTATTTTCGGGTGCCTCAGGGTAGAGGGGTCCCCTGGAAGGGACTGCAGCCATCAGCATCTGGGGTCTGCTTGTCCCTGTTCTTGGGCCTGTGGAAACAAATGGCCGTAAATGAATGCCTGGAGTGCAGAAGCCCAAAGTAGGTTTCCCTGAACTAGAACCCAGGTGTCTGGAAGCCCCGCCGCCGGCAGAGGTGCCAGGCTGGTCTCTCCCTGCTCCTTGCTTTCCTGAGGAGCCCTCCACCATCCCAGCATCCCTACCTTGTGCCTCTGTTGCTGCAGGGACTGCTTGGATATCACATAGATTTTGTACCACCTGTCGCTGCATTCAGGCCCCAGCCCACTCCCTGGTGAAACAGATTTACCTCCTCAATCTGCCGGACTTAATCATATACACCAAGTCCTCTGGCTGCACCCAGCCACACACAACTTCCCAGAGTCCAGTACTTAGCCAAACCCAGCCTGGCACACATGTTTGTGTGTTCCATATTTGTCTGTTAACCACTTTTCCTTCCAAACTATGTCATGATAGGAACCTATATATTGATGATTTCTTGAAATCTTTTTTTTTCGGGGGGGTTTCAAGATGGTCTCTCTGTGTAGCCTTGGCTGTCCTGGACTTGCTTTGTAGACCAGGCTGGCCTCAAACTCACAGCGATCTGCCTGCCTCTGCCTCCTGAGTGCTGGGATTAAAAGTGTGCGCCACCACTGCCCGGCGATTTCTTGAAGTCTTATATCACCTGGCATCCTTAGTCTCCATTCTGGCTGCTAATCATTGGTTAGATCTTAGTGACTCTTTTGTAGCCATCAACCCCAGTCCTCACCACCGTATGTGGTCCCTAGCGTGACAATGAATGGCATATTTATCCTAAAATTTCTGCCATAATTTTTCTCTGAGTGCAGCTTGAAGAGGTGTGCATGGAAACTAATTCAAATCACACCTCAACCCCAGAGTCACCCTTGCCTGCCATCGGCTTCTAGACCGAGTCATCCTCTTGTGTAAAGGGTCTCACACCCAACCGGGCGTTGGTGACTCATATCTTTAATCCCAGCACTCGAGAGGCAGAGGCAGGTGGATCGCTGTGAGTTCGAGGCCAGCCTGGTCTACAAAGTGAGTCCAGGACAGCCAAGGCTGCTAAGAGAAGAAACAGGCCATCTGGGGCACTGAGCGAGGGACAACTTCTCAGCTCTGTCAAGTCAAACATGAGCTCAGTGACAAGACTTGCAGTCTTTAGAACTATGCGGCTGTTCGCGGGACTTGAGCCTGCAGGGCCAACAAGATGGCTCAGGGGGTGAAGGTACTTGCATTCAAGCCTAGAACTTGAGTTTGATCCCCAGAAGCCCCATGGTGGAAGGATAGAACTTACTCCTAAAAATTTTTCGTCTTCCACACATGTGCTGGGACATGTGCATATATGTGCGCACACATACAATAATGTAAATTTTAAAAAAAATATGAGAGTGAGCCTGAGCCAGGTGTGGTAGCACATTCCTTCAAACTCAGCATTTGGGAGGCAGAGGCAGGTGGATCTCTGTGAGTTCAAGGACAACCTGGTCTACAAAGTGAGTTCCAGGACAGCCAGGGGTGCTGGCTATCTCAAAAAACAAACAAATCCCCTCAAATTCAAAACTTGAGCCTGCGCTAGGCCACAGGCAAGCCCCAACTGCAGCTCACCATGAAGATCGTGTTTTCCTCTCAGAACACAGCTGGTAGACTCTAGAAGAGCGATGCCTGTACTTTATGCATGCTCACATAAAGCCGTAACTCTGAATCTCCTGAGAGCAGGAAGGGCTATGATACTGAACATCGTAAAATGCTCAGAAACCAAATGATACAAAAAGTGTTAGGTTCAGCCTAGTCTGTATTTAACTTTGTTGTTTACATTAATACATTGAAAAACAACTAAAGTTAAAGTGAACTATATTACCTAAGGTCCTAGGGAAAGCACACAGTCATTAAATAAATTGGAAAGAAGGAGACAATTGAAATAGAAATTAAAATGAGAAAAACAGAGGGGCCTGCTAGAGCTGTGAGGCTTTTCTGCCCTGGCGGTCTGTAGAGCTGGGCAGCTGCTGTGTTTGCTTTAGTCACTTCTGTGGTGGCTCTGAGTGTCCCTCCCGCTCCTGAGCAGAGCTACCTCTCTGTGCAGCCAGGTCTCAGTGTTAAGCTGGCCTCCAACCTCATTCATCAAAGTCCCTCTGCCTTCCAGCTGCTGTTTCCCAGGGGCTTAAAAAAAGCCCTACCTAAGCCTCATTTCCTCATGTCTAGCTCCCCCCTGCTGCCCCAACCCTTCAGGGACACCATCATCCCCTCTCCCTACAACAGAGAGCCTACTTTGGTCACCTATCACCCTTCACAGTCCCTGAGCCCCAGCCATAGTCACCCCAGCGACTTACCCATGTGTGAGACTGGACAGTCTCCCTGCCCCCGCTCTACCCGGAACACATGGCTTGTAGCCCCTTTGCTGAGGATCAAGCCCCTTCCCCAACCTCCCATTGTACCCCCCTCCCCATACCAACCTCTCGAGGTTTTAAGAACACCCTCCTCTGGCCTACCATGTCCTGATCTCTTCTCAGAATGCCTTGTCCCACTCTACTCTGCTTGTCCCTGTGCTGACCTGAGGTGGGAAACTGCCACCCACAGCTGGCACCCACAGCTGGCACCCACAGCTGCCACCCACTGCTGGCACCCACAGCTGGCACCCACAGCTGGCACCCACAGCTGGCACCCACAGCTGGCACCCACAGCTGGCACCCACAGCTGCCACCCACTGCTGGCACCCACTGCTGGCACCCACAGCTGGCACCCACAGCTGGCACCCACTGCTGGCACCCACAGCTGGCACCCACAGCTGGCACCCACTGCTGGCACCCACTGCTGCCACCCACAGCTGGCACCCACAGCTGGCACCCACAGCTGGCACCCACTGCTGGCACCCACTGCTGGCACCCACTGCTGCCACCCACTGCTGGCACCCACAGCTGGCACCCACAGCTGGCACCCACTGCTGGCACCCACTGCTGCCACCCACAGCTGGCACCCACAGCTGGCACCCACAGCTGGCACCCACAGCTGGCACCCACAGCTGGCACCCACAGCTGCCACCCACAGCTGGCACCCACTGCTGGCACCCACTGCTGGCACCCACAGCTGGCACCCACAGCTGGCACCCACAGCTGCCACCCACAGCTGGCACCCACTGCTGGCACCCACAGCTGGCACCCACTGCTGCCACCCACAGCTGGCACCCACAGCTGGCACCCACAGCTGGCACCCACAGCTGGCACCCACTGCTGGCACCCACAGCTGCCACCCACTGCTGGCACCCACAGCTGGCACCCACAGCTGCCACCCACAGCTGGCACCCACAGCTGCCACCCACAGCTGCCACCCACAGCTGGCGCCCACAGCTGGCGCTCATAGGCTACCACAGTCTGCACCACAGCTGGTTCCCTGCCCCTGAGTCTCCTGAGGACAGCATGTGCC
Source organism: Acomys russatus (assembly GCF_903995435.1). Classification (NCBI taxonomy): domain Eukaryota; kingdom Metazoa; phylum Chordata; class Mammalia; order Rodentia; family Muridae; genus Acomys; species Acomys russatus. Next base: position 65,424,003 of record NC_067155.1, on the reverse strand, counting down.
TGCCCATGGTTATGGGATGGCTCTCCTCACAGACTCTTCATGAGATTTTTTTTTTTTCCGAAACAGGGTTTCTCTGTGTAGCCTTGGCTGTCCTGGACTTGCATTGTAGACTAGGCTGGCCTTGAACTCACTGAGATCCGCCTGCCTTTGCTTCCTGAGTGCTGGGATTAAAGGCGTGTGCCACCACCACCCAGACCAAGTAAAGTTTTAAAAGAATCTCCAGTGGCAGGAATGTGAGGAGGGCAAATGTGAACTTAATCCATACCTTGTGTTCACCATGGCCACAGTCTAACAGAAATAACGTGGGGCACTGAACTGTGGGTATTGATTTCCCTCTGTGATGGGACCCTTGGGTAAGTCTGGGTGTGCCCTCAGGGTCTCCCTGCTGATGTGAGGGAAACATGGTAGTCATCCCCCACGAGTGTCCGCCAAAAAGCTGACCTCTTACGGCTATCTTCTTCTAGTGTAGTCTAGACTGGGAGCAAAGATGCTGTGTTTTGGTTGATGCTCCGCCTGTTGGGATGAAACGCTGCTGATATTTAGTTCTCCACTGAGGACATTTGTGCCTGGGTGGCTGCTTGGGCTCGTTATACAGTGGCGTTGAGACTTGAGCGGACCCATCTTTTCTGCAGGGCCCCCCGGGTCCCTGGAAGGTGACCCCGGATTGAGAGTGGGAGTCCTGATCTTAGACTGCTCGGCCGTCATACTCACAGGATGTTGGTTTCTGTTTGTCCTCTAGGAGAGACGTAAGAGATGTTTTAAAGCTGGGCTAAAGAAAGTGGATTTCCATGGTTCATACAGTCACGTGACGTCCAGGATGGCGCACAAGCTGCAGCATCTATCAGCTAGGGAGGTTTCAGACTGGAAACTAGAAAGCGTGCCATTCGGGGACTGCTATGCTTTAGGGAAGCATGTCTCTAGTCTCTACCTCCTACACGGGTGTGTGTGTGTGTGTGCGCGCGCATGCAGGTAACTACAGGGCAGCTAAGCCCCCTGGGATGGAAACCCTGGGTCACCCTATGTGAGGAACAGTCCACACATCAGAGTCTCCTGCCCCTAGATACCAGCAGATCTGGGTCAGGTCCAAGTGACAACGTGCGGTACAGGCTGTGGCTGGGCGGCAAACACCACAGACCGGCTCAAGCAACAGGCTCTGAAGTCAAGAAGACAGCGGGTTTCATCTCTCAGGGTTCCGGGGAAAGCATCTCCACTCCTTCCACCTGCTGGAAGTCCCAGGTGTCCCCGGCGTGTGCCCCCAGCTCTACTTGTACCTTGTACACAGATGACTTTCTCCTTAAGTTCACTTTTGCCCTCACTCTGCCCCCAGCACTTTCCGGCCACTGAAGATTTTTTTCCCCTCACTAATGTATTTATTTAATCACTTTACAGCCTGACAGTAGACATCGAACTCCCTAGTTCTGAGGACACCAGCCATGCTAGACTTGGGGACCAGCTTCACCCTGTGTGACTTCGGGGTTTTTTGTTGTTGTTGTTGTTTTGTTTTGTTTTGTTTTTTTGAGACAGGGTTTCTCTGTGTAGCCTTGGCTGTCCTGGACTCACTTTGTAGACCAGGCTGGCCTTGAACTCACAGTGATCTGCCTGCCTCTGCCTCCCGAGTGCTGCGATTAAAGCGAGCGCCACACAACCCTGTGTGACTTCATTTTACTGTAATGACATCTGTTTCCAAATTGGGCCTCATTCATGACCCTTGAAATCAGGACTTGAACATATTGACTCTAAACACATTCGGAAGATGCAGTTCAGCCCACAACAGTGTGTGTTGTCTGCTCACTGGAGCTGGGGGTCCTGGGAACCAGGAAGGAATGAGGCAGCAGCACCCCATAACCCCCCTACCCTGAACCCACATGCCCCTCCACTGTGTCTGGAGCCTGGAGAGGAAATCCCACAGCTGCTGCCCAAAAGTCCCACGGCCCTGCTCAGCTCAGCATGGATTTTTGCAGGACTCAGAGTATAGGCAGCCCTGTATGCTGTTAACATGGCAAGCCTGGCCTCATGACTTTTCCATCACAGGGAGGTCATCTCCGTGTCCTTCCAGGCTCGCCTACGTTTCCTGGTGAGATCAAGCAATTCCATCTCTTTACAAGAAATCTTTGTGAAATAGAATCTGAGCGGATGCAGGAAGATGAGAGGCCAGGATCCCGGCGGGGAGGTGCCAGAGTGATCTTCTTTAAAGGAAAAAAAAATCCAATTTGGAGTTTTCAATCATTGTACCAGGTACAGATTCCAGCCCAGAGAACTGTGAGGGAGCTGAGGCCCAGGTAGGTAGCTCTGACTTCAGGCCCCGCTCCCAGGCTGGTTTTGGGGTTTGCTTTGCTCATGCTGATGCCCCCCCCTCCACTGGTAGCCCCTGACCAGTATGCCTTGACACCTCACAGCCTCAGAGGTGAGTCGAGGTGTGACTCTCCCTAGAAACAATGCTCCCATCCCACATCTTCTGTGAACTGCAAGGAACAGGCGTGCCCTTTAGGACTGATGAAGGAACAGGTGTGCCCTTAAGGACTGATGAAGGAACAGGCGTGCCCTTAAGGACTGATGAAGGAACAGGCGTGCCCTTTAGGACTGATGAAGGAACAGGCGTGCCCTTAAGGACTGATGAAGGAACAGGTGTGCCCTTAAGGACTGATGAAGGAACAGGCGTGCCCTTTAGGACTGATGAAGGAACAGGTGTGCCCTTAAGGATTGATGAAGGAACAGGCGTGCCCTTAAGGACTGATGAAGGAACAGGTGTGCCCTTAAGGACTGATGAAGGAACAGGCGTGCCCTTAAGGACTGATGAAGGAACAGGCGTGCCCTTAAGGACTGATGAAGGAACAGGTGTGCCCTTTAGGACTGATGAAGGAACAGGTGTGCCCTTTAGGACTGATGAAGGAACAGGCGTGCCCTTAAGGACTGATGAAGGAACAGGTGTGCCCTTTAGGACTGATGAAGGAACAGGTGTGCCCTTAAGGACTGATGAAGGAACAGGTGTGCCCTTTAGGACTGATGAAGGAACAGGTGTGCCCTTTAGGACTGATGAAGGAACAGGCGTGCCCTTAAGGACTGATGAAGGAACAGGTGTGCCCTTAAGGACTGATGAAGAACAGGTACCACCTTGCACTCCCCTCCTGTTACCTAGGAGACAAAGGCCTGCCTGGTCTTGCCCACGAAATAATTTATAGGTTAGGTTAGCTACGATGGGAAGACTGATGCTGACTGGGGGTAACATTTCATGGGCCGGGGTCCTGGACTGAACAAAAAGAAGGTGAGCCAGGCGTCAGCAATCTCACCTCGCTGCTCCCTGACTGTGCATGCAGAGTGACCACCTGCCTCATCCTCCTGCCACCTTGATCTGTCCTTCCTTCCTTACATCACTTTTGTTGGGTATTTTGTCCCAGCAATGAGAAAAATAATATACAAGACTTCTCTGAGGAAGGTAAGATGTGAGGTGTATCCTGTGGTGGGGGCCGGGGCTGGACCAGCAGAGCCACCAAGACAGTGGAGGTGCCTGAGCAGGAGCCTAGCCTGGGTCCCCTCCCCCACCTCCACTGAGCAGCTTGAAGGAGGTCTTGTCTGGGCTGTTTTGTAACTGTGTTTCCTCACCCGTTCTCCAAGGGTTGTGGAGGTCATGCCAGGGGGCTGTGTGAGTACAGACAGATCTCCAGGGACAGGAGTCGGCTTGCTCAGCCACCAGCAGAGAGACAGCATGCTGTCGGCCATGGACGGCAGAGCGAAAGAACCAGTTCTTCAGGATTCAAAATACTGTAATGAGAGAGCATACCATAGGTGGCTACTTAGCCACGAGGATGTGACAAAGAATCAAGCTGGTAGTCTGAGGGTCTCGGAGAATGAAAACAAAGCAGGGATGTTAGCAGGAGGAAGAGTCACTGCTCTGCCAGAGGATGCAGCACCCGCGGCCAGTGGCTCCCAACCACCTGTAGCTCCAGGTTCAGAGGATCTGATGCCCTCTTCTGGCCTCCAGGAGTAACTGCACGCACACGGTACACATCCACACAGGCAGACACACATATACATAGCTACAAATAAAACAAAATACAAAAATATTTTTAAAAGATAAAAAGAAATATTTAGAGGTAATTACAGAAGAACGAGCTGAAAGGCAGAAAGAAATATAATCTCACAGTTAACAGAATGAAATGTCTCCTGAAGGCTGAACATGACCACAATAAATTCCAGATGGGAGAGACAGACAGACAGACAGACAGAGGGACAGACGGACGGACAGACAGATGGACGGACAGACAGACGGATGGGCAGACAGACAGACAGACAGACAGACAGACAGATGCCACAGAGACAGAGTTGATATGAATGACAGGGAGTACCTATAGAAGGAAAAAGGTCTCCTGTCTTGGAATTCAATCCCGGAACTGGGTGAAGGGAGAAGCTTGGTAGGTATTCTATATCCAGCAAAGTTATCTGCCAGGGAGGAAAAAACAAGTTTCCCAGCTGTCTTATAGCTTAGAAAATTCTCTTTCCACACAATGCTTCTGAAATATGATTTGGTAATATTCTTCAGTCAAATAAAAAGCAAGTTCCTTGCCGCGCATGGTGGTACACGTCTTTAATCCCAGCACTCTGGGAGGCAGAGGCAGGTGGCTCGCTGTGAGTTCGAGGCCAGCCTGGTCTATAAAGTGAGTCCAGGGCAGCCAACAACAAAAGCAAGTCCCAGATCTAAAGAGACATGGAATTCACAAAATCAGAGAGCCTTACCCAGGCTGAGCGTAAGAAAGGTTCCAGGGATGGCAGCTGAGGGCTGCCTGTGATTGTACCACACGCCCCTGCTGCACTGAGAAAGGCTGGTGCCTGCCCCGCCATCAACTTGTTAAAGCCAGCTACCTGCAGCCATGTTGCCTGAGTGTGCTCACTGACACCGTGACCTGGGGGTGCTATAGAGAATGAGGAAGTGGACATGGCTGCAGAGCGACAAACACCGTCACTACCACACTTGCATGCCCATGCCAGAGCAAGACTGCTGGTCAGGACAAAGCAACCAAAGTGTGTGTGGTTTTGGGAATTTAGAACACTGGCAATAGAAATCAGTATTGCCTTGATAAAAATTCTTCCTTACGTGGCCTGAGATTGGTTAATGAAGGAATTATATTTTGAGATTTTTTTGGGGGGCGTTGTTTTGTTTTGTTTGAGGTTTTTTGAGACAAGGTTTCACTGTATAACATCCCCGGCTGTCCTGGACTCCCTTTGTACACCAGGCTGGCCTAGAACTCACAAGGATCCACCTGCCTCTGCCTCCCAAGTGCGAGGGTTACAGGCATGCACCTCCACACATGGCCGTGGAATTACATTTTGATCCAGGTGAGTTCTAGAGCGAGTTCTGTTCGTTCATGTGATTTCACAGGATAAATACTGATCTTGTCTTAAAATCTGATGGAATCTTGCCTGTGTTTGCAAAGCACGGCAGGGCTGTTGCGGACAACCTTGGGGAACACCGTGGCACCAGGGGCAAGACGCCTGTATGCTCCTCACCTTACACACTGGACATCAAGGGACATGGCTAAAGTTGACGTTCCCAGAAATGAGCCTTCAGTGTTTCTCTTAAAGCCACAAGGGCAACCACCAGCATCACTAAAAATACAACAGAGCTGAGGAAAATCGGGGGAAGGCGGTGTAGGGGATGTAGGCGGAGGTGGAGACAGATTCCACTCATTTCTCACACGGAGGAGCCCTGGGACTCGTCCCTGGATCACAAAGCCATCGTTATGGCTGCCACGGCTACAATGCCCATACACTGGCTGCCGTATGGAAAGGATGCAGCAGGCCACCAAGAGCCGCATCCTTTGAAGAACAGAGTTTATAGGCAAGTGAGCACAGTGATGTATTCTGCATCGATTGGCTAGTTCATCAATTGTGTATTTTGCTTTTACAAAGGAAACCCCTGAACAGCCCCCAGCACCCCCTCCAGGCAGCAGGGTCTGGGGATACGTGCTCTGAGTCAGAGCATCAGGGCTGCTCTCCTGCCACCTTGGAAGCTCCTGTGTGTCTTTCCTGGGGGCAGGTGGGGGGTTAGCTTTCAGAATGAAAGGGTGAAAGGGGCAAGGTATAATGTGTGTCTAAAAACAGTAGGATTCTGCCAGGATTGGTGGTGGAGCAGGAGGGGGCCATCCAGGGCTACATAGTAAGTTCCAGACCAACCTGCGTTACAGGAGAGACCATGTCTAAAGCATGATTTTTAAATACGATGCAATATTGAGATAAAAATAAGCACGTGGATTCAGTGACGTGTCTCCTAACTTTTTTATTTTGTATTTGATGCATACCCTTCAGCAGTACCCAAACGTCATCTCCTCCGTCTTTGAACAATTAAAATGGGGTATTACTGAGTAGAGAAACCCTCTGGGTGTACACGCAGGCAGAGCACTGCATACATAATAAATAAACCTTAAAAAAAGAAAAATTACAGAAACAAAGCCAGGCATAGTGGTGCACTCCAGTAATCCCAGCACTTGGGAGGCAGAGGCAGGTGGATCACTGTGCGTTCGAGGCCAGCCTGGTCTACAAAGCGAGGTTCGAGTCTGGCCACTGCATCTTCTCCAGAACATTTAGGTCACTGTAATGAACAATCTTTTACGGTGGTGAACGGATAGTGGCACGTGGCTCGTAGCTGAGGACCTTCCCGTGTGGCTGGAGTTCTGTGGCAGAAGCATAGTGACTTACACTGGGCATCGTGGTGCCACATTGAGGTCACACTACCCTGGCTCGCACTCCCCTCGTTTGTCCTCTCACAACCTTGCCAGCCTTGTGTCTGCAGACACTGTAGCCAGTCCCTCCCAGGTCACCCCGGGCAGGAGCTACGCATGCTGGGAGCGACTCCAAGGACCTCCTGACCTGTCTTTTCTTGTCTTCTCTAGGCCTTGCAAAGCCCATTGGGCTGGTGGAGGGGCCAGGTGGCCTGGGCCAGGGAGGAGTGGCTGCCACTCTGCAGGATGACAGCCAAGAGGCCGAGAGCAAGTTCGAGGAGTTTGGGTACAATGCACAGCTCAGTGACCGCATCTCCCTGGATAGGAGCATCCCAGACTACAGGCCCAAGAGGTGAGCAGCCAGGCATCAGCATCCGAGGGCTGGAGGCAGGGTTAAGGCCCCCTTGGCTTATTTGTGCCTCTGTTTCCCTTGGTCCCTCTGTCTCAGTATCTTTTCTCTGTCTCCCTCAGTCTTCCTAACTCCCCCCCCCAATCTGTCTGTCTCTGTCTCTGTCTGTCTGTGTCTCTGTCTCTGTCTGTCTGTCTCTCTGTCTCTCTCTCTCTTCACCGCCATCTCTCTGGCCCATCTGCTGTGTGCTATGCCCAGCCACGGGATCAGTCCCCTTTCCCTTCGTCCCTTCGGACTCAGAGGCTGGCAGGCTGGAGGTGGCTGGGCTATCTATTTGAGCCCAGCTATAGCCGTGCACATGCACACGTGCGCACTAGACACTCTGGTGTCCATGAGCCCCTGAGCTAGAGGCCTTGGTTTCTGCTTAGCATGTTCTTCTCGCTGGGCTTTGCAGCTCTTGCTGGTATGTGAGTGCTGTTGCTGCTCAGTGAGCCTCAAGCGTCTGAGAGTGCTCACCCGTCCTTCAGAGTCTGCGGCCGTCTTATTCCTCCCACAAGCAAAGAAGCTGGTTGCTATGGCCTTGCTGTGTCTCTGAGAACTGGGTTCTTGTCCCTGCCTATTGTCTCATTCCAAAAGCGCACAAGGGGCCTGGCCAGAGCTGAGCTTGAACAAATATCTCAATAGGAGGGCCAGCCAGATCCAGCGACCGTGGCATCAAGACTTTGAGTTGTCAACAGCAAGCTGGCTGCTCTTTGGCTCCATCACAGACCACCAGGGCAGGAGGCCTAGATAGGAAAACTCTCAGCAGCTCCATGATGCCTGAGCTCAGGCTTGGCACCCTGCCAGAGTGCCTCCTCATGCCTGGTAAAAGTAGATTAGTGGTGGGTCTGTGTGCAGCTCCTCTGATGCCCAGGGCACCTAAGGACTAGAACTCTGTCAAGGAGCTTGCTGAGGGGAGCAGGGCCAGGAAGACGATGAAGCAAGAAGTTTGAGGAGGTGCCTTGCCAGAGCAGTGGGTGCAGTGACAGAGAGAAAAAAAGGAGTGGCTACCCCCACCCTTCACCGGGTTCCTCTGAGTCCCAGTCTTCAGGCTGCTTTGGAGAGCTTCATTTTCCACCCACAGCCTGCTCCATGTGGCGTGGGCCAAGATAGTAAGATGGCCAAGTCCCAGAGTCTCAGGTGACTGTGAAACCCAGAATCTGGAACAGTTCTCTGGGGCTGAGCTTGAACCAGCTCCCAGGATGGTGCCCGGGCTGCGGTGATCCTCTGAGTGGCAAAGTAGAGACTGCACCTCCAAGATTATTCTGGTAGCTGTGCTATTTTTTTTTTTTTTTTAAGTCCTAAAATAACCTGTATTTTTCATGCCTGATTCTTTTATTTTTGGGCATTTTTTTTTTTTGAAATTCAGAAGTTGAATTATTTACATCCTGAGACCGACCCAGGAAGCTAGCTGCTGCCTTCAAATTTGAGGGTGCACAAAGGTTTATGACCTGCTTTGACGCAGCCTGGCGGGCTCTTGTTACGGCCTTTCTCACAGTCCCCTGGTCTGGGCTGGGAGGGCGAGGAAGAGCTATGGAGTGTGGGTAGCATCCTGACCTAGACAGTCTACCTGTATCAGAACGTTGGCCACTCGTCTTGCCAAGGAGCAATGGGCTGTCCCTGACAGATGCTCCCCTTCTCAGTGAGTAAACCAAGGACAAGTGTGTTGGGAGGCTCATCCCTCAGCTGTTGGACCATCTCTTCAGATCTCCAGTTCCATGCTGTGTGACAGACAAGGCGTGTGTGCCAGGATGGGAGCCTAGAGAGGCTGAGCCAGGAACTAAGGCAGAACCAAGCAGGGCAGCTGAGCTTGCAGATGGATGGCAGTGCCCGTGTGCAGGCTTTGAGACGGTGCTGGGAGAGACTCCCATACCGCCCAGGGATTCAGCCCTTTCCTGTCCGCTTTAGCCCTCGTGTGACTGTACTACATGAAAGTCCCCGACCTAGAATCTTTGTAGAGGCCTCCAAATTCCTGACCCCCAGAACCATGGCAAAAAATGGCTATTGAATGGAGTCATAAGCTCAGAGGCTGCTGTGTGCAGTCGGTGGTAGGACCCCCTGGGGAGAACACCAAGGTGGACCCATGGGCTGTGGTGCCAGTGGTGTCTGAGCGTGGCCTACTTCCGGTGTTTAGTGACGGGCGTCTGTGGGTAGCTAAGTTGGGAAAACTGATGGGCCTGGCCGTCAGAAACTGGGCTGCAAGAGTGTATATGTGTGTGCATGCACACACGTGAATGTGTCTAGCAATCCACGGGCAGCCCCATCCACTCAAATGCATTTCCCTGCTTCCTGGTCAGAGTCACCCTTGGGCTCCCTTTGTCTGGAGGTGGACAGCTTTTCTAATTAAGCGGCAGCTTTGATTATGGCACTAAGCGCATCACATAGATGTCTATTACTAAGCCTGCCCCTGGGACGGCGAAAGGAGGCCGGTAAATCCAAATTAAACAGTGTCATCAAAACGAACAGCCCTCCTCAGAAGGCACAGCCATGATGTCCCTTGTCTCGTGTTTGCAGTCTCCATGCATTTTCATCGCCTGAGCGAGGAGCAGCTCGGCTGTCAGCTCCGATGAGTGCAGACTGAGTGCGTGGCAAACGGAAGGCTGAGCTGGCTCCTTGGATCCAAGCTGGCAGATAGGCCTGCACTGTCTGTTGGACAGACCCCCACGCCCACACCCGTGTGCTCTTGGTCCTTGTGAGGAAGGCGGGGAAACTGGGGTTCCCTGAAGCCGTGTCCTGTGTTCTGAGGCACCATGGCCTCTTCAGTTTTCTGGAGGGTCTCCTCACGTAGTCCAGGCTGCCTGAAATTCACACAATCCTTTTGCCCCAGCCTCCTGAGTACTGGGATGGCAGGTATGCACTGCCACTCTTGGTCCTTGATTTTATTAGGTGTGGAGCTGTGGGCAGCATCGCCTTGTCCTGGGTACACAGCTAGTCTTTACTGTCTCTCTCCTCCTAGGTCTACACTCCGGTGGGGCCACGCAGGACAGCTGGAAGGCCTTGCAGAGGCGCCAACCCAGCAGCTGTCTCTGGTGCTCCAGACCTACCCCGATACCATAGATTAGAGTTATGAAACCTAACCTGACAGTGAGAGCCACCATCTTTGCACCCTTAAATGAAGACCACTGGAGGTGGAGGGTCCACAGAGCACAGGGCTGGCCCGAAGGCTTCTCAGCAGGCAGAGCTGGATGCAGTATATTAGCTGAGGGATGCCTTCAACCTTAGGCCTGCAGTCTGGCCGTGCCCCTCTCCTGCCGTATGACCTCTGACCAGGGCCCACTGAGCACCCACAGGCCCTGGTAGAGGGTCCTGGGCTAAGGCGGCACAGCTGCTGGAAGTCAGCAGAGGACACCAAGAGCTGGTTCACTATGGTGGTGACGCTATGACCAGTCTGAGGTCCCTTCCTGAATCCCTTTGAGAGAAGGTAGTGTGAGCGTGCCCTGCATTTGTGCGTCTTGCTTCTGACATGCGGCTGAAGTGTATGTCTGTGTCTCCAAAGGGGAGTCTGTGCCACTTTCTTGGGCCTGCGAGAAGAGGGCTGCTGGGGGCAGAGTATGTGGGCTTGCCTTCAGCTTTCTGGTTCCTGTGGCCTTCAGTTTTTGCACGTGGAAATATGTCTGTGGAACGTGTGTGCCCATATCTCTAGGGACAGGCACTGTGCAGATGTGTGTGTCTCCACAGGCCTGCAACATGACAACTGGAGATTTCTTTGTGGGGCGTGTCTGAGACTCAAGGCAAAATGCTGTGTGTGCATGTGGCAATGTGCACATGCGTGGGAATGTGTGTACCTGTGTGTGCATGCTTATGTGTGGGTTTATTGCAAGGCAGTCTTGCCTCCAGCAACGTGGATGGATGAATAGATGAACTCAGCTGTGAAAGACAATTTAATACTGCAGCGACCCTCTAGTTTCTGGATCCTTACTGTCTCTTTCCTCTGACTAGTGGAAGTCTCCCTCCCCTGCTTTGCAGATGCCAGTAGGAAGACAGTAGCACAGGTGGCTGTCTCGTTGAGGGTTTTGAACTTGTGTGTGTGTGTGTGTGTGTGTGTGTGTGTGTGTGTGTGTGTGTGTGTTTGTGTGTGTGTGTGTGTGTGTGCGCGCGCGCACGGATGAGCATGTTTCACACAAGGCAGGAGTCTGCCGTGTGGCATGGCAACACCACTGTCCCCAAGGACATGCCTTCCAAGAATCTCCCCACACAATATTCCCAGAAATGAAGGCAGTTTCCAAATGACCAACTTTCTGTCCGCTGAGGCCCAGCTCAGCATGAGCCCTGGGTCCTGTTGTCTCACAGCAGGCGGCTCTCGGAGAAAACTACCACTTCATTTCTTGTCACTCCCACACTCATTTCTCCAGGGCATGAAGGGCAGCACCACCATTTCTGTTAGCACCAGTAACATGGGCATCTCGGGAGAGGTGCTCTCAGGCTCTTGGCAACTGTGCTGCCCCTGCCGTCTCTCTGGTAGGACTCCCCCACCTCCCTGGTGTGAGCTGGAATCTCTGCAGTGTGTGGTCCCTTCAGTACACTTCCCGACCTGGACCTCACCCTCCCCAGCCAGCTCATGCCCAAGCATGGGTTTGTAGAAGCCCCACTGTGTGCCAGCAATGGGAGAGTTTGCAGAAGCCCCACTGTGTGCAAGCAATGGTAGGGGATGCAGAAGCCCCACTGTGTGCAAGCAATGGGAGGGGACACAGAAGCCCCACTGTGTGCAAGCAATGGGAGGGGACGCAGAAGCCCCACTGTGTGCAAGCAATGGGAGGGGACGCAGAAGCCCCACTGTGTGCAAGCAATGGGAGGAGACGCAGAAGCCCCACTGTGTGCAAGCAATGGGAAGGGATGCAGAAGCCTCACTGTGTCCCAGCAATGGAAGGGGACACAGAAGCCCCACTGTGTGCCCGGCAATTGGGAGGGGACACTGTCCACAGGAAAGCCGTGGAGGGCCCAACTTTGGGGGAAACTAGTTGATTGCTATCAGTCCTCATGGTTGAATACACTGCTTTATTCTGCTTGGGAACAGGTCTACACTCTGCCCAGGTGTGGAAGCAAAGCACAGCCACCACCTCTGGCTCCCATGCGCCCTGGGGCCATGGAGTCACAGTTTATTTGTTCCCACTGTGACTCTGGGGTCCTGAATGGTCGTGATCATTATCTCAGCCCACACAGCACCTTTAGGTTAGGAGGGGCACTGGGTGGCCTGAGGCATTAGCCCCTGAACCCTTCTCACACATGCAGCCCCAAGTACCACCCTGACTCCATGTGGTAGAGTCGCCGATTACCTGAAGAGGGACACCTAAGTCTCTGTGATACACAGTAGCAAGGGTATTTGTCAGACCAACACCAGTGTCCTTAAGGAGGGGGCAGAACGGTGGTGGAATGGCTCAGCTCTGTGTCATATCTGAACCCGATGAAGAGGGCACCCTGTTAACTTCTTCTTTGTTGTTGTTATTGTTTGTTTTTTGAGGCAGGGTTTGTCTGTGTAGCCTTGGCTGTCCTGGACTCGCTTTGTAGACCAGGCTGGGCTTTAATTCACAGAGATCCGCCTGCCTCTGCCTCCCGAGTGCTGTGATTAAAGGCGTGCGCCACCACGCCCGGCTACCCTGTTAAATTCTTTAGTGAAAAACTTGATCCAAAATGAGGTAGGGAAGCTGGAAGATGAGGGGGAAAAATAATAAAGTTCAGGGTATGTGTGACAAAGGCGCCAACAGCTACTCATTTCTGTATTTGTCGGGTGTTTAAAGGACTGCAGGACACTAGTTTGTCCGTTGTTCTTGCTTGCTTGTCTATCTGTTTTTTGTTTTTTTATTTTTCAAGTCAGGCTGTCTCTGTGTAACAAACCCTCGCTGTCCTGTACTCACTCTGTAGACCAGGCTGGCCTCGAACTCACAGAGATCCACCTGCCTCTGCCTCCTTGCCTCCCCAAATGCTGGCATTAAAGGTATGCGCCACCATGTCCAGCTTCTGTCTGTTTTTATCTCTCTGTATTTCCCTCTGTCTCTGTTTTTCTCTCTGTGTATCTCTCAGTTAGCTCATCTTTTTCTCTGGCTCTGTCTTTCTTGGAGAGAATTACAGAATTGGGTCCCAGTCAGGTGTTTCTCACCATCTCTCGTGGGGTATCCCAGGCGTGAGGCTCGGCTCTGGCATTGTCTTATCCTGCGGGTAATCTCACTGTGCTTCCTGAGCAGACATTTCTCAGTGCCCGAGGGGGCCCATTACCCCTCCACTCCTGGATGATCCTGTCTTCTGCAGGTGCTCAGGGGTTGAGTGGCCCATGCCCACTTCCCAGCCCAGTGGATGGTGAGTATGAGGGAAAGTCCAGCCTTTCTCAGTGAAGTATGAGGAAAGTCCAGCCCTTCCTCAGTGAGGGAAATGCATCTGTTTGTAAGAGGAACATTGCTGCAATCGATAAAGAGAAAGGAGCCTGCATCCCTGAAGGAAAGGCAGAGAGCAGAGGCTGAGCTCTGTGGACTGGGAGGTCCCTCTTGACAGCCCCCGCTAGGTTGAGGGCCAAAGGCAGGACACTCAAAGCACACACCTTAATGATCCAGTCTTTGCTGGTGGAAGGTTCTTTGGAGAAAGTACATGTGCCAATGGCCAAGCCTATGGGCTTCCAGCCAACCAACCCAGGAGCGAGGAAAGGGGGGTGGGGGAGGGGAGAGAAGGGGGTCAGGAAACGGCAGGAATGGCACAGCGTGGCCTGAAGGCTTCTAGGGAGTGTCTCTATTTGTTCTGGACATCTGAAGGCACTTGCCACATCTGACAACCTGAGTTCAATCCCCAAGACCCACAAAATGGAAAGAAAGAAATGATTTTTACAAGCTGTTCTCTGACTTCCAGACATGTGCTGTGGCATGCACGCCACCCCCCCCCCCCCCCCCCCCAATACCACAAACAAGTAATGTGATTTACGATTTTGTATTGCCGGGCATGGTGGCCCACTCCTTTGATCCCAGCACTCGGGAGGCAGAGGCAGGTGAGTCACTGTGAGTTCGAAGCTAGCCTGATCTACAAAAAATGAGCCCAGGATAGCCAGGATTGTTACACAGAGAAACTCTGTCTTGAAAAACCAAAAAAGAAAAAGAGATTTTGTGCATATAGGAAAAAAAATCACAGGGGTGCACAATAGGTAGTCTCCCATCCGGCCTCTTCACAGCCACATGGGATTTGAGGGTCTCTCCTTAGCTAATCACACACATCGTAGCTCTGCTTCCAAATGAAGCATCTGAAGTCCTGGAGGTTAATATTTCACAATGAATTTGGGGAACACAGATCAGAGTGCGACACTAAGGACAGCAGGACACAGAGTTCATTTCCCATTCAGACTGAGAGAGTCCCAGGGGCTGTTGTGTCATTTGAGAAAAGGGACAGCATTTGCTCATTGTTGCTCTTTTTTTTTTTTTTTTTTTTTTTTTTTTTTTTTTGGTTTTTTGAGACAGGGTTTCTCTGTGTAGCCTTGGCCATCCTGGACTCACTTTGTAGACCAGGCTGGCCTCGAACTCACAGCGATCTGCCTGCCTCTGCCTCCCGAGTGCTGGGATTAAAGGCATGCGCCACCACACCCGGCTCTCATTGTCGCTCTTTGTGGACCGTCCTTTCAGCCCAAGAACCCCAAACACCCCTGTTAGACACGAGGCCCTTTCCCCTGACCTGCGGGGATTCGGACCCAAGTCGTCAGTGTCAGGAGCGGAGGGCGGAATGGATGCCCTGAACACAGTACAGGAAGGTCCCAGCCCCCCTCAGCGGCACCCCCTCAGCGGCACCCCCTCAGTGCTACCCCCTCAGTGCCACCCCCTCAGTGTCACCCCCTCAGTGTCACCACCTCCATAGGCCAAGCTGCATACATCCTGAGCTGCCTGTGTGACTTTGAAGGGACAACTGCTGCGCAGCCCCACATTAACATGGACTGCATGTGCTTAGCCGTGGAGCTTTCATCACTCAGACAAACACTTCCTGACAAGGAGACCTAGGACCGTTTATCCATGGCGGGGAGAAACTTGGGGTGTGTGATTTCATGAGCTCGCCGAGCATGTAGAACAGAGGAAACATTAGCAGGCCTGCAGGAGCCGCAGCTGCACAAAGGGGACCCCTAGCCACCTGTGGGAGGGGTGCGATTGATCGCCCTCCCCACACTGTGTCGCTAAGCCTATCATTTACTGTAGCTAAAATTCCTTCCTGGAGGGAGGATGCAGGACGCAAATAATGTCAGCTTCTCTCCTAATGTCCCAACGACAAACAGGCACAATTCCACCAACGTTCACTCTGGGGAGCCGGCTGGGCTCTTAACTCCTGAGCCATCTCTCTAGCCCCTGGGTTTTTTGTTTGTTTGTTTGGTTGGTTGGTTTTTCAAGACAGGGTTTCTCTGTGTAGCCTTGACTGTCTTGGACTCACTTTGTAGCCCAGGCTGGCCTAGAACTCACAGGGATCCACTTGCCTCTGCTTCCCGAGTGCTGGGATTAAAGGCGTGCGCCACCACACTTGGCTCTATTTTTTTTTTTTTAATGTACATTTGGTGTTTTGCCTGTGTGTATGTGTGTGTGTGTGTGTATGTGTGTGTGTATCAGATCCCTGGAACATGAGTTACAGACAGTTATGAGCCGCTGTGTGGGCGCTGGGAATTGAACCCGGGTCCTCTGGAAGAGCAGTCAGTGCTCTTAACCACTGAGCCATCTCTCCAGCCCTGGGTTGGATTTTTTTTTTTTTTTTTTTTTTTTTTTTTTTTTTTTTTTTTTGAGATAGAGTCTTACATAGCCCAGTATCTTAGGGTTTCTGCTGCTGTGATAAAATACCATGATTAAAAGTAACTTGAGGAGGAAAGGGTTTATTTCATCTTACGGCCATCACTGAGGGAAGCTGGGATAGGAACTCCAGTAGCGCAGGGGCCTGGAGGTGGGAACTGACGCAGAGGCCATGGAGGAGTGCTGCTCTCTGGCCTGCTCCCCATGGCTTGCTCAGCCTGTGTTATTACAGCACTCAGGTTCACCTGCCCAGGAGCGGCACCACTCTCAGCAATCTGGGTCGTCCCACGTCAATGATCAATCCAGACAGTATCCCACAGACTTGCCTACAGCCCAGCCTTTCACCACTGCGGCTCCCTCTTCTCAGATAACTCTAGCTTGTGTCTAGTTGACATAAAACAAGCCAGCACACTTGGGTGGGCTAGAGCATGCTCTGTAGCCAATGATGGCCTCGAATTCCTGATCCTCCTGCCTCTACGCCCTTGGTTTTTGGCTGCCACACCTTTGTGTATTTGTGAGGTGTGTTTGCTTCTGTTTGAAGCATGGCATTGTCTCCCCCACTCCATCACAAGGCTCTCTGTCTCTCTGTCTCTCTCTGTCCCTCTCTCTGTCCTGGGTTCTAACTATGGAGCTCTGGTTCTCCCTGGTGCGTCCTTCACTCTGCACTTCCAGAGGCATGAGGTTTCCTCCCTGTGCCTTTTTTTCATTTTATTTTTTATTTTTAAATAGCTATAGACAACTAATAGTCAAAACCCAGATGGCAAACTACGGAACACTTCACGAATTTGCGTGTCATCCTTGCTCAGGGGCCATGCTAATCTTCTCTGTATCGTTCCAATTTTAGTATATGTGCTGCCGAAGCGGGCACAGTGCCTTTCACACCGGACTCTTGTGCTACTCCAAGCATTTGTTCCCAACAGCCAGGTGGCTCCTGTAAACTTCCCCTAGCTCAGCAATTTTTAAAAAAATATTTTGAGCAATGTAGCATCTTTTTAAGAAAAAGATTTATTTATTTATGTATACTGTGCTCTGCCTGCATGTACACCTGCATACCAAAAGAAGGCACCAGGTCTCATAGATGGCTGTGAGCCACCATGTGGTTGCTGGGAATTGAACTCAGGACCTTTGGCAGAATGGACAGTGCTCTTAACCTCTGAGCCATCCTTCCAGCCCCAACAATTCTTATTAGGCAGTTGCACCAGCTGCTCTGGGCCTAATGTTACTGTCTGTCTGGATGAATCTCAGATGACAGATGCTAGCTGAGCAAGACTCCACAGCCCACACAGGTTATCCAGGGTCCATAACCTGTTCCTCCCGCTCTGAGACCATGGACGCCATTGGGACTACACTGAGGGAACCATGTGCTGGTCCTGAGCAGCACAGCTCCTCCAATATGTCTCCAAAGCCCCTAATCCTTTCCCTACCCGGTGGTCCCTGGAATGCCCCACCAAGCATCCTGCAGTAGGAAAGGCTTGAAGTGGGTGGCCGTAGGTTCAGCATGTGAGACGTTGCAGCTTCCAAAGGCTGGCTCTCCCCTCACGGCGTATTTCTTGGTTTCCACTGATTTCCTTGATTCTGCTCTTCTGCGTGCTTCAGGGTCTAGAACCTCCAGGTTGGCCTCCCCATAGGAAGCCCCCCAATCTCAGCTGCCTGCCGTGCCTCCTGATGGCCACCATACCTCCTGCAGGTGCAGACAGATATTGTATTCTGAAGACCTCCCCCAGATCTCCGTGGTCTTCATCTTCGTCAATGAGGCACTTTCGGTCATCCTGCGCTCAGTGCACAGCGTGGTCAACCACACGCCCTCCCACCTCCTGAAGGAAATCATCCTAGTGGATGACAACAGTGACAATGGTGAGTGGTCACCATGCCGTAAGGGCAGTGTGCTATGTTGAGCGCACCGCTCTGCAGCCATGCGCCAGCTCTCCAGGGTGTGAGTCCCTGGGGCTGCCCCAGCCGAGGGCTCCCAGCTAGGGGCCATAGAGTGATAAGCTGTGAGGCAACAGCTTGTGGGGAGCAGCCCGGGAAAGCAGCTTGCCGAGCATCCTTCCAGATGTGGCTGGCAGCAACACGTGGGGCTCTGGGCGGTGACCCTTCACTCTGTCTCTGTGTTGCTGGCGTACATTCCTCTGTGCCTCTTCTTCTCAAGGCCACCAATGGGCCCCGCATTAGTCACCATACGAGCTGCTGTGACAAAAAAAAGTCAACGTGAGGAAGGGCATGTTTTGGGGAAGCAAGGCAGAAGGGAGCACAAGGCAGCTGGTCACATGAACATTCAGAAAGCAGAGCAAGATGAACTATTGCTGGTGCTCCACTCGACTTCTGATTTTTTTTTTTTAAAGTCCTGGACTCCTGCCCTTGGGTGGTGCTGCCCACAGTTAGCATGGCCTCCCTCCTCACCTAACCCAATCTGGAAACTCCCTCACTACCATTTTCACCATTTTCGAGTCTATGGTTCAACAATATGAAGGACATCCATGTCCGGCAAGCGTCACCTGGGAACTTGGTGGAGGGCCTTTTGGGTCTCGTACCGTAGCCCAGGCTAGCCTAAGCTGATGTCAGACTCACGGAGATTCTCCTGCCTCACCTGCCTGAGTTCTGGGATCACAGGCGTAGGCCACCATATTATGGCCGATGAACTCTTTTCATCTTCCCAAACTGAAAGTGTTCTCGCAGAAACAGGCCCTCCCTTCCCTCTGTGGATTCAACACCTGTATACATTTCACAGAGACAATCAGACCACTTTTATCTGTCGGTAACCAGTGTGTGTCACAGTGCCTCCGTACTGCAGCAGTACCACAGTGTCCATGTGACTCCCTGGTGTGCTGGCTGCCCCCCATCTGCACAGGACTTCATTGCTGTGTGTAGGGCCCTGGCTGGCCCCATCTCACAGGATCTTCCTTATTATTCATAGCTCAGTGGCCAGTGCTGCTGCCTCCATGCCTCTGTCACTCTGATCTAAACTGTTCTCATCTTCCCCTTTGCCACAGGACCGGGGTCTTGTCCCCTCAGTCTTGCCCAGCATGTTCGTGCTCACCCAACCCAGGGTGACTTCATTTGGGCCCAGGGCTCTCAGACAACCCCAGACGTGGCTCAGGCTCTTGCCGGCGTAGCATGCTAACACGCATACCTTTCCCCTTCAGTGGAGCTCAAGTTCAACCTGGACCAGTATGTTCACAAAAGGTACCCGGGCCTTGTGAAGGTCGTGCGCAACAGCCGCCGGGAAGGCCTCATCCGTGCCCGGCTGCAGGGATGGAAGGTGGCCACAGCTCCCATTGTTGGCTTCTTTGATGCCCACGTGGAGTTCAACACTGGCTGGTAAGGGCTGGAGAGTATGACCACATGGGCATGTTGTGGGGGTTCAGATCAGAGAGCGCAGAAGGCTAGGTGGGGGGGGGGGCTATGGGGGTTTCCAGAGATGGGCTCTGCTGATAACCATTTGCCATTTTCTTCCCCGCACCCCCCCACCCCCCGTTTTTCGAGACAGGGTTTCTCTGTGTAGCCTTGGCTGTCCTGGACTCGCTTTGTAGACCAGGCTGGCCTCGAACTCACAGTGATCCGCCTGCCTCTGCCTCCCGAGTGCTGGGATTAAACGGGTGTGCCACCACGCCCAGCTGGCATTTTCTTGATATTGTGGAAAATTCTAGATCCTAGTAGTTCTTATTCAGGTAAAGGCTTGGGCTCACGTTAGAAGCCAAGAGGGCCTCGTGGCCAGGAGGTGAAGAAACATCCCTGTCCTGTGGCCACAGGCCAGCAGGTGTGCGAGACATCCATGACAGGATGTCTATCTCAGGATGGATTGGGACCCTGTGGTCCCTGGTGGTGGGCACCTTGGGGCAGAGCAGGCCAGTGTAAGCCCAAGACATCCACAGAGACAGTGCCCCAGAGTCTGTCCTGGGTTTTCTCATGTTTGTTCAGCAAAGAATGCCTTGAAGACAGTATCTTTTGTCCAGCAAGTGACCCACACTGGGGTAGCCATGTCAGAGGCTTAGGACCGGAGCTGGCTCCGTGTCCCTCCAGCTGACCCTGGGCAAGAGCAGCAGGGAGCTTCCTGCCTCAGGGGTGGCTTCCTCTGTGACCAGGGACCCCAGCTACTACTCTGTTTGGCTGTGCTGTACCTATGGGTGTGACTGGCAGTGACCACCTATGCCTCCGTTTCTCATATGCAGAAGGGGCACTAAACTCCCTGCTTGTGACTGCTCTGGGCCTCAGTGTCTCTGTGCTTGTCAAGAACACGGAGTGGTGCCTGCTATCCCATACGTACACATGTCACATGAGCAACTGGGACCATAAGCCAAGATGCCGAGACCACTTTAGGGCAAGGTGTCGTGGGCAGTAAGTGGGTACCACAGGGAGCAGAGTAGAGCGGGGAGGAGGTGGCCTGGGGTAGGACTGCCTTGGAGCCGCCACTGCGAAAGCCCCGTACTAGCTTCTGAAGACCGCTGGGCTTTGTCTGTTGGGGCTGCGCCCATCTGAGGCTCTGGAGAAGGTCTTGCCCTCTCACAGTTCAGTGTGTGGCTGCCCCATTCCTCCTCTGCTGGCCTTCACGTGGCCTCCTGCGCCTTGCTAGAACCCTGGTCACTGGCTCAGTCAGGAAGCCCCTGTGCCAAACCTGTCTTAGCTCGGGCCTGCAGAAGGGTGTTGGAGCCCCTCAGGGTCCGCAGTGAAGGGCCCACCCAGGGGTTTGGCGGGCTGAGGGCTGCAGGGGGACTCAGTGCACAGATGTGCAGAACAATCCACTCGTGTGTGGCCCCAGAGCACCTGAGGGTCCCAGAGACCGGGCGTTTCAGGATGCCTCTGAGCTGGCTGTTGTCCAGCGTTTCCTGGTTGCCCCCAGTTTGGCCTGTCAGACAGGTGTACCTTGGACACAGCTTCTTGTACAGCTCCTGTGGGACCCCAGCTGCCTCAGCTTCCACTGGACTGTGACTTTGTTAGCCGTGTACAACAGGTGTTTGGCAGGCCTGGCTTCCTTCTGCGTGTCGTCACCCCATGCCCTGTGACGCAACTCTTCCGTTTTCATTTTTCTGTCACCTCCTTGAATCCTGTACCATCAGTTACGTGTCATCATGCACTCTCCCACCGGAGTCACCTCGTACTGTGGCGTGCCGCCCAACGGCTGACGCTGTATACCGTCCGCTCCCTGTGGCACTTAGGAAAGCTGTCTGTATCAGCCAGAATGCAACTTTTTTTTAACCTGCATAACTAACTCTCATTTTCATAATTGGAAACCCCATTATCTGCAAATAGCACCCTCCTGGCGTGGACTTTATTGCAGATCCTGCATGTTGACGAAAGTCGCATTTGCAGTGTCTCCGGTGGACTTTGTTCATTCATTCATTCATTCGTTCGTCAGTGAGGAAGGAGGCCGACAGAGCTCACCCAGATGGAGAGACAAGGCTGCTGTGGCGCCCTGACCCTTGACCCCTGCCTCGCTGCAGCACACAGGCCTCAACGTCAGATCTTAGGTGAATCCCAGATTGGATACAGTCCTCCAAATGGAACCTTGTCTTTGTGGTGGACAATATGTCTCAAAGGCCAGGGCTGTCACGTCCAAGATCCCGCATAGGCATCGGCTCAGCTGCTGTTACAGAGAGAATATCTGATGTTTGGGCCCTCTGCCTTCAGAGCCTCCTGTCACGCCCCGCCCCCATACACACTGGCACATGCCGACAGCTGATAAAGCACTCTGTCAGTGTAGACTGTCTGTCCCCACACCCTGGCGTCCTCCCCTCAGTGCCCAGAGCTCTCCACACTGGATATCATCAGGAAGTGCAGAGCTCGCCCCACTCACTGCTTCCTGTTTTACACAGTGCCTTTCGCCTCCCACACGCCCTCTCCTCAAGCCTTGTCATCCTCGCTCCCCCTAACCATGGCCTGTTGTGTAGGCTGTGCATTGCATACAGATATGCAAGTGCCATGAGGCATGGGTAGTTTTTCTTTTTTAATTTCATGAATGCAATCTGTTACAGTAAGTGTGGCCCACAAGAAGTCTTCAGTTGACACTTGCAAATGGAATTACAGGTACAGGGATAGAGGGGAGAATAGGATTAGGCTAAGACGTCTCTCTGTGCAGCCCCAGGGTCCTGGCTGACCCGTGAAGAACCTTCAGATGTCCCTGGGCCTAGCACTGACCAGACAAAAAGGCCCAGGCTTTGGTCAGGGCAGTGCTGCGGTCCAAGTCTGCCATGACTGGGTCCTGTGCTTATCAGATGGGGCCAACCAAGCTAGATGCGAGGGTCTGCACGCATGGCCAGTTCCACTCCTTCCTTGGGTTGTTGGGGGTCCGGGGAGGCTCCTGTCCATGACGAATGCCTTTCCCAGGGCTGAGCCCGCCCTGGCGAGGATTCTGGAGGACCGCCGGCGCATCATCCTGCCAGCCATTGACAACATCAAGTACAGCACGTTTGAGGTACAGCAGTACGCCAGCGCCGCCCATGGCTACAACTGGGGCCTGTGGTGCATGTACATCATCCCTCCGCGGGACTGGCTGGACCGTGGTGACGAGTCAGCACCCATTAGGTGAGCCAGTGTGGGTCAGTGTAAGGGTCGGGAGGTGCCACCAAAGGTGGCTCAGGACCAAAGGGAGGATTGTTTCCTTGAAGAAGCCCCAGCCTTGGACCCAGATTTTTAAAAATGTGCACCTCACAGGGGTAGGGACTGCTAAGACTACAGAGTAGCCATGGTTAGGAGCCTGGACAGGCTGCCTCAGATCCAAGTCCAGAGTGCTGGACCAGGGCAGATTAGGTTGTGGTGTGGATGTGTGAGCTTGAAAGAAGGAGAGGTGGGCTGGAGAGATGGCTCAGAGGTTAAGAGCACTGTCTGCTCTTCCAAAGGACCTGAGTTCAAGTCCCAACAACCACGTGGTGGCTCACAACCATCTATAATGAGGTCTGGTGCCCTCTTCTGGCCTGTAGGTGTACATGCAGGCAGAGCACTGTATACATAATAAATAAATCTTTTTTTTTTTTTTTTAAAGAAAGACAGAAGGAGAGGCAGAGAAAGGAAGAGAGAGAGAGAGAGAGAGACTAACAGAGACAGCAATGGAGAGGCAGGGTCAAAGACAGAGAGACAGAGATAGGCTAAGTGAGATACAACGACTGAGACAGAGACAGAAAAGAACAAGACAAACTGATGAGAGACGATGACAGGAGACGGAAAGACTGAGAGACAAAGAGTGAAGGTCAGAGATATATAAGCAAAGGCAGAAACACACACAGAGAGACGAGGAGAGACACAGTGAGGAGGGGAGACAGAGACACAGAGACAGAGGAAGGTGAAGAGCAGGGGAGGAAGCCGTGGAGAAGCCCTGAGTGTGCAGAGAGATGGCAGCCCCCTGGCTGTGGACTGTGCTCAGTGAAGACAATACTCTGATCCCGCCCTGCCCTGCGGAACAGTCTCTTTTAGTTTGAATTTGTTCCTTAGACTTGAGGACAGGAAGTTTGAACAATTTTTTAAAATACACGACCCGAGCATTTCCTGGGACCTGGGGACCCCATTCACTCAAAAGAAATTATGGGCTCTGCCCAGTAGGGGCCACAGGAGCTCATTTGTGGGAGACCCTGCCGATGGGTGTCATCCTGCTGGCCTTTGATACCGGCCCCACTCAATCAATCTCTGTTCATCTGCCTGCGCTGTCGCTCCCATCAGGGCAGCTTCTGTAGTTTTCAGGCTCTTCCCGAGAACACCCGCCTCCCACCACACCATCTGATGAGCCCCACGGCCCCGGGAAATGTGTCCCTTCACATCTGGTAGCTTGCTCTGCTTTCTCCTAGGGGGACCCACCTGGGTTCCAGAACTGTCTTTGGAGTGAATGAGTGTCTTCGGGATACAGCTGGGCCCACAGTGCTGTTGCCCACTGTGCCTACCTACCCGCAGGGTTGTGTATCCTGGTGGGACCACCTTCCTTGCCTCCTGGTGAAAATGGTGCTTTCTGGCTAAAATGCTGCAAGCAGCTGCTGCAGCACCTTGGGTCTCCTGGGGCCTTCCAGGCTGGTGCACAGCTTAACCCTGCAGACTGAGGAACTAGTTTGCTGAAGTGCCTTGCTCATCTCCTCTCCGCTGGCAAAGAGCTACTGCTGCTGGTAAATCCAGAACTCAGCATTGTGAGATGAAATAATTTGGCACGGAAAGGGGAAAAGAAAAGAAAACAAACAAAAAGCCACTCTCATCTCAGAGGAAATGGTTGCACAGTGTGAAGGCAAAGACGCTCCCAGAGTTGGCCAAGTGCCATCTCCCCAACCCTCCCAGTGCCACATGATTGTTTTCTCAGAGAGGGACCAGGACACTTGGAGCTGCCTCAGCTGCATTGATTTGCTGGGCGGGGAATCTGGGCTCGGGGCTTTGCGGCAACGCTAGAGCACGGAGCTTCCCGAAGCACCAGGGCCCACAGATGGGTCCCGAGGGGCTCATTGAAGCAGAGAGTGACAGTCTGAAAGTTATTTTTCTTCATTTGAGATTCACTTCATGATCCCAATTAGTAGCAAGATAAATGCTTTATGTGTGACATTTTAGAAACCAGAGGAAGCCAGAGGCCCAACGGCAGACATCTCTCACAGTTTGTGACAGGCTCTGGATACCCAAGAGAGCACGGAGTGAACATGCCATGCAGGTTGAGTCTTGCGGGATGGTGGTTCCCTGGGAGCTGTTAACCCTGCCGCCAAGAGCCAGCTAACTAGTGGGGCTGACTTAGCAGATATCACATTTAAAAAGATAGGCACGTGGCTAGCCACTGGAAAGATGCTACACAGAAACCCCAATTTGAAAAGGTGCAAAGACACCACTATATACCCACGAGGGTGGCTAAAATGAAGATTGATAATGCTTTAAGTGAGTAGAGCACACAGAACTGGCTGGTGGAAGCCACTTTGGAGAGCTGGCGTCTCCTGTAAAGACACAGAACTTCCTGTATATCCAGATGTTCTGTTCCTGGTAGGTTTTTAAATTGAATGAAAACAAAGCCCATAAAAGGCTTATAGACAAGTGCTTGCAGTGACAATTTTTAAAAATTACTCACCGTAGAAATAAATCGAAATGTTTTGTCCAGGTGAGTCCTGCCAGACATCGCCTCCCTTATGCTGGAGGGTTGGGGGTCACAGAGGAGAGGGTCCTACCAGATGTCACCTCCCTCGCCGATTCGCCCTCGGAGGTGTGTATCACACTCCTTTTTTCCCCCTCTGAGACAGGGCTTCTCTGTGTAGCCGTGGCTGTTCTAGACTTGCTTTGTAGACCAGACTGGCCTCGACCTCCCCAGTGCTGGGATTAAAGGCGTGCACCACCACACCCGGCCCTTTTTTTTCCTTCTTTTTTATTTTATTTTATTTATTTTGTGTGTGTGTGTGTATCACACTCTTGGTGGTGGTGTCTCTCCTGCCTGAGAGTCTAAAGGAGAATCCAGTCAGGCACCATCTCCCTAAACTCTGGAGTACCAAGAGCAGCGAGGGTGAGGAATTTGTTTTTGCCTCCCTCCCTCTAACATACACACACAAACACACATACACACAAACACACACAGACACACATACACACAGACACACACAGACACACATACATATATACAAACACACACACATACACACACACAAACACATACACACAAACAGACACACATACGTATATACACACACAAATACACACACACACACAAACACATGTACACACACACACACAGACACACATACATATATACAAACACACACACAAACACATACACACAAACAGACACACATACGTATATACACACACAAATACACACACACACACACACACACACACACACACACACACAGCTGAGACGCTGCCTCCCTCACTCTAGAATATGAGGAAATGTGGGGGAGAGCCCTGTCAGGTCGCTTCCCTCACAGTGTTGGTGCAGGAGCAACAGAGGAGGAGGAACCCTGATGCTCGTCACCTCCCTCATCCTGGAGTCACAGGGATGACTCCTGCCTGCTTTGGAGGAGTCCGATCAGGCAGCACTTACCCTGTCCTGCCTGCCGGGCACCATGGGCCGGGCGTGGCTTCTCTCACAGCTGAGGGTGGGCACTGATTATTCCTCAAAAGCATGACCAGCAAAGCCAGCAGGGCCAGTCAGTGACCTAGCTAAGGGGGCCACCCTTGCGGAAGGCAGAGTCGCCTAACCCCGTGCTGACGAGACCCTTGTCGGAACAGAGCTACCAGTGAGGTCCCCTTAGGTCTGCCCCCTCTCTGAGTAGGGAGTCGCAAAGGTATAACTTTTCTGTCTATCTCTCTGACGCTGGCCTGACCTAGGTGTCCCCTCCTGCTCTTTAGCTCTTCCTCTTCTCCCTTCCCACCACGGGGCTGCTGGCTGCTTCTCTGCCTTGCCGGTGTAACTCAGATGGCAAAAGGCATGGCTCTCGCCCTCTTCTCCCTCCCCCACCCCCTCCTTTTGTGGCAGGGTCTCTCGATGCCGCTCTGGCTGGCCTGGAACTTGCCACGCAGATCAAGATGGTCTTATACTCACGGAGATCCAACTTCTGCTTCCCCAGCACTAGGACTAGGACGTTTGCCTGCCCTGAGCTTTGTCTTGCAAAACTCTAATTAAATATTATCCTCGAGCTTTAAAAGAAGAAGGAGAAGGAGAAGTGACTAGCTCCTAAGGAGAAAACACCTTCCCGACCCAGTCAGGCAACATCATGCCCATCTTCTATGGCCTTCCACGGAGAACTGCAGGTCCTCCAGCAGGCTGTGCTGGGAATGAGAAATAACAGGACTTTCCCCTTTGAACACTGGTCCTGGAGTAGCAGCTCAAATGTGCTCGCCGATAGCCACTTTCTCCCCAGCCATTCCTTGGTGTGGCCTGACTCTTGATGCCCTGAGATACCCCTGTAATGGCCAGATAGTATGCTGTGTTATGCACAAATCACTGTTTATTAAATCAACCACAGAGGCCATTTGGGCTGGCCCACCTTTTATCCTAAGGCAGAAACATCGTGGATCCCCAAAGGCCCAGAAGTCAGGGACCTGTTGCTGTGCCTCGCTGTCCTCTGCAGGTGGCAGAAGGTGGGGGTCATCCCTATAATGATCAGGATGCACCTCCCAACCTGCGAAGGCCTCATTCCAGGCCTCGCTTGCCTCTGCTCTTCTGTAACCACAGCAGGATTCCTCACGCGAATAGAGTCAGTGCATCTGACGCATGTGCCGTGGCCTCGTGAGTTTATGATTATTTTGGAGCCGAGCAATAATAAAACGTCATTACTGGCTGTAATAGCCTTGGTAGGGAGTTTGGCGCCTCTCTCCTCATCAGAAACCATCCTGGGGTTGTTATTGTTGCTAAGAAGATGAGCGACATACCTGTTGTACACTGGGGCCATCCTTAACCAACCCAGTGCTTGCTATTAAAATTCAAAGGTGCAATTAAATTTTTGTTACTGTTAGCTTTGTGACCAAAAAAAAAGTATCGGAAAAGGACAACTGCTTTTTAATGCTACTGTGTTCTCAGATGGGTATTTACTGCTGCCTTTCAGCCAGTGAGAACAGAATGCTTCTGTTAAATTTGGTGCAGGCAATGTCTTTTCATTCTTTTTATTGGGAAGATTCTGACCGGCAGAAGGCTGGGGACCAAGAGGCATGAGCAGCCTCCACTGGCTTCAGCAGCAGGAGCCAGGGAAGACCACGGCAAGTCCCACAGAGCGCCGTGGTCTGGGAGAGACCAAGATCCAGGTGCCTTTGTTCTGAGGCAAAATCTTTTGTACAAAGCTTTGAAGGTCAAGGTATTACAGTCCACGTGGATCTTGTGGTCTGCATATGGGCACTGGCTTCCCCCCCCCCCATCTTTTCAGTCTTTTTTAAAATTCTGGTTTAGTGTATTCCACCCTGTACCAATCCATCCACACATGCAAAGTGTCATTAAGATGGTGGCCACTCACTGTCCGCCCCTACCTGGTCCTTTGATCTTTGACACTCTGCGCTAACACCTCACGGGGGTATGTGCACTGAGGGATTGCTTTGCTTTGTTTTTGAGGCAAGGTTTCTCTGTGTAGCCCTGGCTGGCCTGGAACTCACTCTGTAGATCAGGCTGGCCTTGAACTCAAGAGATCCACCTGACTCTGCCTCCTGAGTGCTGCCGCCAGGATTAAAGAAAGGCGGGCGGTGCCGCTGCCTGCCTAACACTGATGGATTTTTTTGGGTACCTAGATAATTAGCATATCCATTCATGATTTCAACAAAACGCTGAAAGGCTTTTTGCTGCCATTTTTAAGCGTGTGGGTTTAAACTGAAATATTACATGGCAGTTGGCAGTCTGTTGACTACAGCTGCACAGCTGTGTGCTCTGTAACTTCAGAGCTTTGTCACTCAGAACGATACTGATGAAGGCTCACCGAGCCGAGTAGTGTACAACTTACACAACTGAGCCACGTAGCCCTGAATCCTCGTACACCAACAGACAAGTCGGAGGAGGAGGAAGACTAGGGAGAGACGTGTAGAAGACTGTGTCCAAGACACTTTCACCTGATGGAGTTCATACAACCAAAGCCAAGCTCGTGGACTCTGGTCTGGGCTGCCTGTTATGATGTATAATTATGCCACGCAGCATATCTGCTATAAGGGGGTTTATTTGGGGTAGGGGAGAAAGGAGTCAGGGCCTGGAGGAAGGCAGAGGCAGACGGTTAGACAGGTACACGGGCAGACTGACAGACGGGGGCAGAGCTGTGAGGGCAGAGGACAGCCACAGAACAGAGGGGCTGAGAGCGCTGTGCTGGTGGGACGGTCCTTTTATTGCCCCCCCCCCCCACGCCACGTGGCGCTAGATGTCGCTAGGCCCCTGGGGGCAGGCCAGCAGAGTCACCTGCACAACACTGTTCTGCCAGGGCCTAGGGCATACAAGGACATGCCCGCGGCACCCGGGGAAATGGCTTCTCAGTATACCCAGGGCACACTGATGTCGGTGGGGACAAGAGTCCTGGGAACACTGATGGGGCAGAGAGATAGGGCTCCAGGCCAGGCCCTGGCGGCACCCTCGCTTAGTGTCTCTCCTTCCCCAGAACACCTGCCATGATCGGCTGCTCGTTCGTGGTGGACCGGGAGTACTTCGGGGACATTGGCCTGCTGGACCCAGGCATGGAGGTGTACGGCGCAGAGAACATTGAG
The DNA here is from genome assembly GCF_903995435.1 of Acomys russatus. NCBI lineage: Eukaryota > Metazoa > Chordata > Mammalia > Rodentia > Muridae > Acomys > Acomys russatus. The sequence goes on along the minus strand of NC_067155.1, from coordinate 65,395,069 downwards.
CTGGGAATGCGGGTGAGTAGGTGCAGGGCTGGCACGCTCTGGGGAGCCAAGACTGTATACAAGGGTGGGCCTGAGGCCTCAAGCTTAGTGGAATCGTGGAAGACCCTGTTAGCCCAGCCAAGACAAAGGCACGGCGGGAGTCCTCGCCAGCACTTCTAAAGTGAACGCTCTGCCTGTGAGCCTGTCAAAGCAGATGGAGCCCATGTGTCTGTTAGTGCTCCAAACTGTCGTTTCCTGTGTGGTGCACATTGGCTGGTGGGGTTGCCTGGGAAAAGCTCATCCTTAGAGCAGGAGACCCAGGTGGACGCAGTCGGGGGGCTGGTGGAAATTGGTCCTCCAGCTGGCTGCATACAGCTCAACACACACCTACCACCTTGGTTACAGGGGGAAGGCAGAGCATCCACAGGAAACACAGGTGTCTCTATGAGGGCAACGTCAGAACTGCCTACAGTAGAGGCGACAGGCAGAACTGGGCACCTTGCTGCAGAGGGTGGACCATGACCTCAAGCAGAGGTTGTGCAATGGAGCTTGAACAGCCTTGAGCCCTCAGGCAGCCCCTGTGAGTCAGATGTGGGCACAACCTGTGCCCTGAGCCTTTGCCTCTGTATCCCCAGGGCACTGGGCCTCTTGGAACCGTCAGTAACAGATGTGCTGAACGCCTCATAGCTAGGTTTTATGGGTACAGAGGGAACAGGAGAGGATGGCGTGCCTTTCCACACCCTGGTTTCTAGGGAAGCAATGACTAGAGAAAACGTGTCTCTTGGAGGGGGAAGACAGGATAGGACGTGAAGCAAGGGAGGGTATGAGATGGGAGCAGACGTTAGGGAAACACTCTAGTGAGCCACAGGAGCCTGGGCAGCAAGGCAGGATGCGGCAGGCAAGGACCAAGGTAGCTTGGGATGCTCCTAAGGTTTGTGGGCCGTACCTAAGAGATGGCAGGGTACATGACTAGTCCGTGGACTCCCAGGCTGCTGATGTCTTTTTCCAAGACGACTCTGACTTGTAGGATGGGAGAGTCTATACAGAGAGGACAGGACATGGCTGAGAGAAGAATTGACAAGGAGGTAAAGATGGGTAGTGGGCTGGCTCCTCAGGCTCTGGCTATCCTGGAAGAGCCAGCCATTTTTAGTGGTGGGCAGCGGAGAGAGGTGTATGGAAAACAGCTACCCTGCCATCTTGGCCTCAAGCATGTGGAAGGACAGAGGAGTCTCCGGGGTGTTGGGGATGACTGTGGGTGCATCCCACAGACCCTGAAGTCCCTCCGTAGTTCAGCATCCATGCAGTCCTGTCACTCAGAGAGAGAGAGAGAGAGAGAGAGAGAGAGAGAGACCTCACTGCAGCCTTCACCATGCCTCAGTTGGTCCATCTGTGTTCTGAGCATTTTGTGAAGAAAACAGTTGTTCAGTGGCTTGTTTTACTCTAAAAACAAGGGGGAAAAATCAGGTTGGATTGGGAAGCTGGCAGTCAGGGCTTTTCTCATGCTAGTAAGGCTTGGGGGACAGAGGCCGCGTGTGGCAGGCCTGGGTGAAGGACAAAAGGCAGGCTGAAATGAAAGCTTGAGATCAGTTTAACAGGAAAACCCAAGGGCAGGTGAGCCGTGAGCATCACAGCTACGGAAGGAGGAGAATGAGGAAACTAGGCAAGCACAGAGGTCAGCCACAGGGAGGCAGGCATCCAGATGTATGTGTGTGTGTGTGTGTGTGTGTGTGTGTGTGTGTGTGTGTGTGTGTGTGTGTATGTGCGCGCGCCCACGCGTGCTGGGGGAGGGGGAGGGGGCTCTAGAAAGGGGAGCGCCCTGAGCCTGCGTAGCCGGCTCTGACCAGCATCCCATATAAGAAGAAAGGGGATGGCTGGTCAGAACCCACAAAGGCAGGTAGACCCGGCAGAACCCACGGCTCACAGGGACTGCACTGAGGGGATGGAATTCTGGGAAGGAATGTTATAGAAACAACAGGCCTTTTCATTGAGAAATCTCTCTTGGACACGTAGAGATGAAGGAGAGAATTTTTACCAAAGCGCGCGGCCAACTGGGGCTAATGGCCAAGCAGAGCTGGCCACTAAGTAAAACTTAGGCTCCTGCGGTTTACACTCACCCTTAAATCTCTCTTAGGTCCCAGCCCCAGGTTATATTTGGAACAATTTAAACAGAGACAGGAGACTGTCTGCCACTTGGGCAGATGGGGTTCTCCATAGCAAGGATATGGCTAGGATAATTTTGATTTGTTTTGTTTTGTTTTTGTTTTTTGAGACAGAGTTTCTCTGTGTAGCCTTGGCTGTCCTGGGCTTGCTTTATAGACCAGGCTGGCCTCGGACTCACAGAGCCTCCCCGAGTGCTAGGATTAAAGGGGTGCGCCACCATGCCCAGCTCGGAAACCAGTGTTGTTCTTTTCAAAGAGTTCTTATCTGGGGTCATCTGGTCCCTCTCGCAGAATTATGCTTTTTTTCAGGAAGAGAACCGGGGGCTTTATGGTGGGCCGGGCCTTAACTCTGATTGTGGCCCTGCACTGCCCCCCTTGAGCATGACAGAGGCACGTTCTTTGGGCATGAACCTGCAGGCTGGTCAGTCTTGGCAAATAAATATCCTAGCATCATAAATTTGTATATCTCTAACAGGCCTGGCTAGCATACTATTTATCTTTGGAGTATTTGGGGGAGCAGTGCCCCTTAACTAAAATTCTGCTTTGTGTGATCTTTTAGCAAATCTTTTTAGGCAAATCTTAGCAAATCCTTTATAACAGCAACTCTATTGCTTTGAGTTTCTCCTAAGTCGGGAAAAGATCCTAATCTTAAAGTGAACCCACCTTCCTAGGGGCAGTCCTGACCTGCCCCACAGGATTAACTTTTCGGAGAGGAGACAAGAGCATGGCTCCACCTGGAGGTGAATTTTGTTCTCTACAGAGACCTACACCCTGGCGTGTGTATTCCTTTATTTCTGACTGCATTATGGGAGCCTTCATGGAAATAGAGAGTTTCAGCAAGATAAAACAAATCAGAGAAGAAAGAAAGGAAGGAGGTGGGACGGGGTGACAGCGCACTTATCAAACCCCTCGGCGCTGGGCAGGAGGAAGGCCAACACGCCTCTGAAACAGGCCTCTGCCACGAAGTCCTGCCTTCCTGCTCGGCCTAAGGCTTGGAAGGCTGAGCCCAGGATCCCCTGTTTCACGGTTAAAGACTGGAGTCTGAATTCCAAAGGGCTCTACAGGGAGGAACTCTGCTTCTCCAGGGACCCAGAGTCCTGGGGGGGAACCCCCAAACCAGGAGCCTGTGGGACAGGTCAGAGTGTGTGGGAGCCAGGTAGCAGGCCTATGGAGAAAAAAAAAGGTGACCTTCCCTCCCTCCGAGGTACCCGGTTTGATTCCACCTGACACCCGTGTGGTGGGGGCAGCCCCAGGCTGAGGTGATTCATCTGAGAGAGTCCCCCCAGAGCCATCTCTAGCCTTCCCAATTGAGAATTCTCTAAATGTTAAAGAGTAACTGATGGAAGATGGCTCGTCCAAGAGCCCTCTGTGTGGTGTGGTTCTAGAAACTGCCCGAGAACGGCGTCTTGTCAGTCAGTAGCGGGCACAGGGGCTGTTTTGCCCAGATCTGTCTGACCCTTCAGGCTATGAACTTGAGAGGAACACTGGGTCCAGCACGTGTGGGTGGAGAAAGTGGACTTGCAAACAGGGAGAGCCAGGGCACACTGGGATTCGGGCAGCTACACACACACACACACACGCACGCACGCGTGCGCTTATAGCGCCTGGATGATCTGGAAGCAAACACAGAGTCAGGACAGACCCAGAGAGGAGACAGCAGAGGATGACAGTGGTGGCAAGCCATCTCTGCTGGCTGGCACTTCGCATGGGTGCCTGTGGCTTCGACAGGAAGTGGACAGACGGCACAGGGTTGAGTAAGAGGGGTGAGAGTGGCTGTCGGCAACTGCCTGCGGGTGAGGATCTTCCAGATTTCTTTCATTCTTTAAGCATGTGGATGTAGAGTGGCTTTTTCAGGACAGAAAGCTGCTGCTGGGGCCTTGGAAATATAGACTAAGAAAGTCAGAAGTGAGGGCTGGAGAGATGGTTCAGAGGTTAAGAGCACTGGCTGCTCGTCCAGAGGTCCTGAGTTCAATTTCCGGCAACCACACGGTGGCTCACAACCATCTGTAATGAGATCTGTTGCCCTCTTCTACCGTATGGGTGTACATGCAGACAGAGCACTGTATTCATAATAATAAATAAATCTTTGAAAGGAAAAAAAAAGTCAGAAGTGACCGACAGGTGCTCAAGTATGGAGCTTGTCTCCATGACAACCCAGGAGACCGGTCCTTTGCCATCCTCAGAGAAAGCAGCTGCCACGCCCAGGCCTCGGGGTCTGGGTGGACTCACATGCTGTGCCCCTGAACTCTTCTGCACTGGCCTCCTGTCTTAGTGACTCTTCTCGTTGCTGTGACCGCATAAGCCAACAAAAACAACTTATGGGAAGATGGAAGAAGAGGGGTTATTTTGGCTGGAAAGTGCAGCTTATCACAGCAGGAGTGTGAGGCAGATGACCGCAGTGTGTCCTGGTCAGGAAGCAGAGAGAGATGCATACTGGCTCTCAGAGGCTTTATCTTCTGTTTAGTCCGGCCCTCCAACCCATGGTGCTGCCCACATTCAAGGCGGTCTTCCCTCCTCACCTAACCCAACCCTCACAGAGAGGCCCCTGGAGCTGTTTTCAAGGCTGTTCTCAGTCTTATCAAGTTGACAATCCAGATTAACCACCCCGCCTGCCTCACAAGTCTAGACGTCCCAGTGCTCACCCCATTGGATGATTGATACCTCTGCCTGGCCAGGGCCCAGTATGGCCACCACTGTGAGAACTTGTGTGTGGCTGTGGTGTCTCCAAGGACCTATTGTCCTGACATGGCTAACTTATTCACAGGATCTGGTGTGATTGATCGCTAGGCTGAGATCCGTGCTGGGGAGGAATATAACACTTCACCGTCAGAATGGCTGTGTGACCTTGAAGTGCAGCCCCGTTGTGAGCAGCAGTGGGGAGCAAGTGCGTGAATCCACACACAGGGGAAACGCGGTGTTAGCAACAGCTGGCCCGGACCGTCTGCTCTACCCCATAGGAATCCTGGGTAGCAAGGAGATGCTCTTCCAGGGCTAGCAGTTCTGGGCCCTATATTGTCCAAGGCCTGGGGACTGGAGTGGCAGACCCAGAGGCTTATGGCTCTGCCAGGCCCTTCAGAAGGCAGAGCTGCACTGCTCTGGACACTCCAGCTGGAGGCTTTTTGCCCTGGGCCTTAACTCCCAGCAGCCCCAGCACTGGTGGCTTCGGTGGTCCTTGGCGTCTGGCCGCAGACAGACAGCTCAGAGCTGCAGCTGAGGTACAGCTCCCAAGCAAGCCTTAGGTGCCAGGACCCTGTGGGACCCTGTGGTGCCAGCTCTCAGGCTTTGGATGTCAGGACCTTTAGCCCTTAAAGCTTTGCAGCTCTCTGTAGTTCTTCCAACAGCCAGGAAGCACACTTCCTCGTCCAGGGCTCTCCTCTCTCTGCCTTGTCCACCTGCTCCCACCACCTCTGCTTTCCTGCTACCGTAGTCTTTTTTTCATGTTACCAGTTCAGCCTGTTGCTATCACGTCTGGGGCAGGTGGGAGGAGGGCAGCAGGGAAGGGAGTCTCCCAGTGACTCACAAACTGAGTTGAGCAGTTTGCTTATACAGCCAGAAAGTGGATGTGGCTAGGGTGTTTGCACCAATCACTGCAATCCTTGGTACAAACTGAGAGACTGTGTTTACCCTCGCACCAGTCAGCCGTCCGCTGTGCAAATAGATAATGCTGTTTGCTCCCATTGCAGTCCTGCTGAACAGCACTCTTCCCCCCACCCCCACCCCCCAGGCAGGGTTTCTCTGTGTAGCCCTGGCTGTCCTGGACTTGCTTTTTGTAGACCAGGCTGGCCTCAAACTCACAGAGATCCACCTGCCTCTGCCTCCCAAGTGCTGGGATTAAAGGTGGTGTGCACCACCACCACCCCCGGCTTGTACAGCACTCTTAACCACTGAGCACCTCTTTGCCCCTAGAACATACTTTCTGAAAGTGGCTCTACAGAAGATGAACAGGGCCTCAGGCGGGTGGCGGTGGTGGTGGTGACGGGGGCGCATGCCTCTCATCCCAGCACTCAGGAGGCAGAGGCAGGCAGATCTCAGAGTTTGAGAACAGCCTGGTCTACAGAGTGAATTCCAAGACAGCCAGGGCTACACAGAGAAACCCTGTCTTGAAAAACAAAAAACAAAAATATAGCATCTCACAGTTTCTTCTTTATCCTTCCTTGTAAAAGTCAGTTCCAAAGCTAAGGCAAGTCCCTGAAGGGTAAGGTCCTGCCTGGGCCAGTGGTGTCTCTCAGAACAGGATGTGGATGGGGGCAGGGGGGGTGGGAGAAGGGAACGTGTGCCCTGCTGCTCAAGCCACAGGCAGCTCACAGGGCAGAAGCAAGCGGTTGAGCGTCTGCCCCGCAGCCGGCTCTTGCAGGCCAGACCTTGTTAGATTTTTGTCCCGACCTTTATTAAACTTAATGGACGCGACAGAACCATTTCCCTCTAATTGGCTCCAGGACTTTCCTCATTAGGGGACACGCAACTGGCATTTCTACAATCACAGGGATGAAAATTGACCTCGGGAACGCAGAGTCCCCCTAATTGGGTTGAGTCGATTAGAAAGGCTGCGTGGGCCCGTCGTATTAATCACAGGTCAGAGACGGTGAGAACAGGCAAACAGATGGCAGAGCATCGGCCTGTGGCTGCAGACTAGCACCCTGCACGGAGACCCCGCCCTCCACACAGCACACCACAAAAGCCTCTGCTGTTTCTCCGCTGGGTACCCTTTACCCTGCTGCCTCACAGCTTGGCTGGTTTGTACTGTTCCTTTCATGTCTCTGTTTAGGTGTCATCCTCAGAGTCGTCCCCCGACCCCTGTCTTCCCACGCTTCCCCATGGAGACCCCTCAGCCCCTCCATGTTTCTGTTTAGCCGAAGCACATACAGACTTGGGAGATGAAAATGTCCTGCGCCGAGCTGCGTCTCCAGGTGTTATGAGAACAAATTTCTGGCAGAAGAGGGAGGAGAGGAGACAGGAAGTTGAATCTGAGCAGCTCATTTGATGAGCACTAACAAGGTTGTGTGTGTCTGAGGCAGGGATCAAGCCATTCCCAGGATAGTTGAGGCCCAAGGGGGCATCGGATCTGAGCCCAGGGTAAGGAGGGCTCAGAGAGCACCTTAGAGTTGTGTGTTGGATCTGAGCTTATTACCACACTGCTGCTATATAAATTGAGTGTCTCAGCTGCTCCCTGCAAGTGGGCAGTCTAGAGGCAGCCCGCTTCCAACAGCTCTGATATTAACTGCTTTGAGCTGCCAAGAGCTCTCTAGGGACACTGGCTACATGGCAACTCTACCATGCAAGCAGCAGGGCTAGCCTGGGCACATCTGATGACCCACACTATGGCTGCCATGCAGCTGCGGGGCTAGCCTGGGCAAGTCTGACGGCCCACACTATGGTGAAGGATATCTAATGCCCCAGCTGTGGGGAGCAGGCATTACTTGGGGGGGAAGGGGGAAGGATATCTAACGCCCCAACTGTGGGGAGCAGGCATTACTTGGGGGAGAGGGGGGAGGGATATCTAATGCCCCAGCTGTGGGGAGCAGGCATTACTTGGGGGGGGATGAAGGGGGAGGGATATCTAATGCCCCAGCTGTGGGGAGCAGGCATTACTTGGGGGGGAAGTAAGAGATATATCTGCTGCCTCATCAGCGGAAGCATCAAGACACTTGTGTCTTCAAAGATCCCCAAGACTTGCACTGAAGCTGGACTCGCTTGCTCCTCTGTTGCGCTCTGTCTATCTCAGCCTGTTTCCCCTCAGTGGAGCTAACTCCTGTCTGTGGAAGAATTAAATGCCGCGGGTGCTCACAGCGCATGTGACAGAGCTCCTCCGCCCTTCTTCAGCACGGTTTCGCTTTCTGAAATCAGCCTGATGTAGAGGGAGGGGGCCCACTGGTTCAAACAGAACCAGAATGGTCCAGTTCCTGAGCAGCAGGTGTGCCCTGCTCGGAGCCCGCTTGTGGCTATGCGTGTGCCCTTGCACACATAGGTCACGTGTGATGAGCGTGGTCACGTGTTACTTCTGTCATTGCCTTAGGTGTGGTCCTGCGGCTGTCCTTGGGTAACCTGCTGGGACAGCAGGCTGCAGACGTGGGTCCGCAGTTCCTCTCCCACATCCTGGCAGCACTTGTGGGCTCTCTGTGTCACCAGCCTGGAAGTGACGGCTTGGCCTGACTTCCCTCACAGCTCAGCTAACCCCTCATAATGTGTCTCTGGGAATGGAGTTACGCAGTCAGATGCAGCTTGTGTGTGTACAGCTTCTGAGACAAATGCATATTTACGTGCGTGTTATATTTCAGTGTGAGCATATGTGTGAGTGCACATGTGAATATATACATGTGCATGTGGTGTCTGGGGTATGTGTGTGTGTGTGCATGTAATACACAGCTGTGTGTGTGTATATGTGTGTGTGTGTGTGTGTATATGTAGTGCATATATGTGCACATGTGTATGTGTGAGTGCATGTGGCATATGTAGTATGTCATACATAGATTATATATCTCTATGTGTTTGTGAGTGTGGTGTCTCTGTGTGTGTGTTGTTGTATCTGTACATGTGTGATATGTCTGCATGCATGTGGTTTATGCATGTACATGTGTATGGTACAGTGTGGTCTTTGTACATATGTGTGTGGTGTGTGCATGTGTACAGTATACATGTGTTGTGGTATTTTTGTGTATGTGTGTATGTTTCTGTGGTCTCTGTGTGTGTGTGTGTTTGTATATGTGTGTGTGTGTGTGTGTGTGTGTGTGTGTGGTGTGTGTGGAATATTTTCTTTGGCAGTGATGCCTGAGGGAGGCATTGTCTAGGCCTTGCGACATGTGGGGGCTGATCAACTATCATTTTTACTTTCTGCAAATGAGACAGACACTGAGGGCATGCTCTGTGGTTTTGAAAGAGTGTGAACACCCTGTGTGCGTGTGGTTTTGAATGAGTGTGAACACCCTGTGTGCGTGTGGTTTTGAAAGAGTGTGAACACCCTGTGTGTGCGTGTGGTTTTGAAAGAGTGTGAACACCCTGTGTGCGTGTGGTTTTGAATGAGTGTGAACACTGTGTGTGTGCAGGTGTTCACCATATGTTTTCCCTGGCTGGCTTTGCTCACTTTGCCCCTCCTTCTCTGGCTGTTTGGGGAGATGCTCTGCCCTCAAGGATAGCAGCTCGCTGTGTCGCTGGAAAGGCCCCCCCCCCCCGGTACATCTGCCTCCACTCTGGGCACTGGGCCTTCCCTCGTGTTTTCTGGGGGGACAATTGAAGGCAACAGCCCTTTAAATACCTTCCTGTTGGCAGCACACAGTACCCACTCTAGAGCTCGGTCAGTGTGTAGGGCATTGCTTGTACAAAAGTGAGTGCCTCGCAGCCCTTACACTTTTAAAGTAGAGGCCCCTATCCTTTGCCACAAGAACACTGTCTTACACTGTGTGGGTATGCATGTGCATGTTGGTATTTAGTGTGTATACATGTGTGTGTGCATGTGTGTGTTGGTGTGTGTGGTGTGTAGGCATATGTTGGGGTGTGGTGTATATGCATGTGTGTGTTGGTGTGGTGAGTGTGCATGTGTGTGTTGGTGTGGTGAGTGTGCATGTGTGTGTTGGTGTGGTGAGTGTGCATGTGTGTGTTGGTGTGGTGAGTGTGCATGTGTGTGTTGGTGTGGTGAGTGTGCATGTGTGTGTTGGTGTGGTGAGTGTGCGTGTGTGTGTTGGTGTGGTGAGTGTGCGTGTGTGTGTTGGTGTGGTGAGTGTGCATGTGTGTGTTGGTGTGGTGAGTGTGCATGTGTGTTGATACATTAGTAGTATGTATGTATAGATGTGTGTACGTAGTATGTCTTTATGTGTGTGTGCGTGTGTGACACACACACACATACATATATATGTTGTATCTGCTTTGAGCTTTTTACCTCATTGGTTTTGGTTTGTTTTTGTTTGTTTGTTTTTTGAGACAGGGTTTCTCTGTGTAGCCTTGGCTGTCCTAGACTCGCTTTGTAGACCAGGCTGGCCTCGAACTCACAGAGATCCATCTGCCTCTGCCTCCGGAGTGCTGGGATTACAGGCGTGCTCCACAGTGCCCGGCTACCTCATCGTCTTATAAAATGCTTTATGTCTCCCAACTGAGTATGTCCCCATTATCTGTCTAGAATTTTCTTGGCTATTCTCCTGTTTTCATTCCTGTGTTATGGTTTGAAAATGAAATGTCCCCCCACAAGTTTGTGTATTGAGGGCTCAGTCCCCAGCTAGTGGTACAGTTTTGGGAGGTGATGGAAGCTGTAAGGAGGTGGGACTGTGCTGGAGGAGGAAGGTCACAGGAGACAGACCCAGGCACATCATGTCCAAGGCCCTTTCCGTGTCTCCCTGTCCATACGGCAAGCAGCTCTGCTCCTACCGTGCTCAGGCCCACAGCAGTGGAGCCAAATGGCTGCATCACAACCTCTGAGTCCACGAGTGATGATCACACATACCCTCTCCTTCCCGAACATGTTTCTTTCGGGCATCGTTGTTATGCCTATGAAACTTGTCGACACTTTAAAAAAAAATCCCACTGCATCAGTTGTGGTTGAGTTAGTTCAGTGTGATGTCATGTGCCTGTGTGGGCCACGGGATACTATTTTGATGGAAGGAGGGACTGGCACAGGACAAAAAGGGGCTAAAGTTCCTCAGAGCCACAAACCAGCAAGACCTAGGTGGATCTAGGAACTCGCTCCAGGATCTCAGGGAGCTAAGGATGTGAGTCCCAGTTAAGAACATTGGCTTGATGCCGTCCAGCCACAGAGACAGGCTGAGAGCAAGCGCCTCTCCCAGGCTGCGTCTTCTCTGGCATCTGTGTGGTAGCTTTTACCCAATACACTCCAGATAGCACTCGCTCAACCATCCCGTTCCTGGGCGGAGAGAAGGCAACATAAAGGAGCCACTTGCTAGTGACCATGGAGCTAAGCTGAGGAGAGCTAAGTGTAACTGAGATGACTGGAGCGTGCAACCCAGAGAGTGAAGTCCGACCGCCGAGCGGCAGGTGGTGAAGGGCTTTGATGTCTGTTCGCTGAGAAAGCAACTACCCTGCTTTCTGTTGGGTACATGCGTTTGCTTAGGAGACCAGGGGGAGACAGTGGCTGTGGGAGTTGGCTATCCTCAGTTTACTGTCTTGAAAACACCCAACAGCCTGAGTAAGGAGACATGTATTTGATTTTATAGAGTCTTGGTCCATAGCGGAGGGGAAGCATGGCAGCAAAGGAGGTGTGTCTTTGGTGGCAGGAACCTGAGGTGGCATTCACATCATGGCTGACTAGGGAGTGCATCAGGAAGCAGGCTTCCCCCTAGTGCCTTAATTCCTGCAGCCTGGTCCCTTTTCCCCGCTCTTAGTATTTTTGGGTTTTTGTTTGTTTTTGTTTTTGTTTTTGAGACAGAGTTTCTCTGTGTAGTCTTGGCTGTCCTGAACTGGCTTTGTAGACCAGGCTGGCCTCGAACTCACAGAGATCCGCCTGTCTCTGCCTCCCGAGGGCTGGGTTTAAAGGTGTGTGCCACCACTGCCCGGCTCTTCTCTTAGTAGTTTCACAGGCTGTCAAAGCAGCACCACATACTGGGGGGAAAAAGCATCATCTAAAAATAAGCTGTGTGTGTGGGTGTCCCAGTTCAGTTGTTTTTTTTTTTAGGCAACTGGCACCTTTTTTAATCAACCCAAATCAGCTTTAGGTTGCCTCTGTGGGAGGTAGTTACTGAGAGTCTCTACCCAGAGCACTGAGTGGGGTGGAAGGGTACAAATCCATGTCACGCAACATGGAAGAGAAATGAGGCATGATGGGAAATTCCAAAGGTGAGGCAGCCTCATGCCCAAGCCATGTGGGGACGGCCTGGAGTCCATGGCTTCCCCTTAGACACTGTCCTCTAACAAGCCCAGCCTGTCCAGGCCCCTGGGAACTCCAGATTCTGGTGGATCAGGGGCCCTCCCACCTGGCATGTCAGGTGGCCCCTTGGCCTCTAACCCGGTCCAATCCTCTCGCCCCCAGGTGTGGCAGTGCGGCGGCAGCATGGAGGTGCTGCCCTGCTCCCGCGTGGCCCACATCGAGCGCACCAAGAAGCCATACAACAACGACATTGACTACTACGCCAAGCGTAACGCGCTGCGGGCTGCCGAGGTGTGGATGGACGATTTCAAGTCCCACGTGTACATGGCGTGGAACATCCCCATGACAGTAAGGCGGGCACTGGGTGGGGCGGACAGATGTGAGGAGGGGAAGGGAATGAGGGACGCTGGGATGCTGAGACGCTGGGCTGCATGCAGGCAGCCTTCGTGGCATGGTGGCTCACACAGGAAAGGGCTTCCTCTCACTGTGGCCACTGCCTTCCCCGCTCCGTAGGTCGTAAGTAGAGGTCAGCCATCCCCTAAGCATCCCCCATGTCTGTCTTCTCCGGCTGGTCCAGCCTCTTTTGGTCTCATTGTCAGAACCGGCACATGTGTGCTTTCTTGTGTTTATATGTTTGGGGTTTTAAAAATTATTATTATGTACAGTGCTCTGCCTGCATGTACACCTGAAGGCCAGAAGGGGGCATCAGATCACATTACAGATGGTTGTGACCCATGATGTGGTTGCTGGGAATTGAACTCAGAACCTCTGGAAGACTGGCTAGTGCTCTTAACCTCTGAGCCATTTCTCCAGCCCCCTATATGTTTGTTTTAAATGGCATTCCACTCTGCAGCCCCAATTGGCTTTGACTCAACTGTCTGCTTCTCCCGCACTTGTGCTGGGGCCACAGAAGTGCCTCACCACGTCCGGCCTACTTAACCTTTTTTAAACGTCTCCTCCCTTTACCCTTCTAAGTTGGCTCACCTCCACCAGGGCAGCACGCCTGGCATTAGGGTACCCATGTGCAGCATCCATACCACCCTCCATCCCCTGCGACCCTGCTGAGATGCGCAAGCCTGACCACCTGAATCCAGGACCTGCAAGGTCCACTTCCAGATGTCCCTCCAGCCTCAAGGTCCAGGATCCCACTAGAATGAGCAGTCTTACTATAGCAGAGGCAACGCCTGAGGGTCCTGTTGTCCAGGACACAAGCTGATTTGCAGAGCACACAACTGTACCTCTGTTAACCCTGGAAGAGACCATAGGACGCCTCAGCAGATCATGGGGCCACACATGCTAGCCCCTGTTCCACTTAGTCAAGCTGGGGGGAGATACATGTCCCTCACGGGGATTCGCTTTTTTTTTTTAGGTTTTTCAAGACAAGATTTCTCTGTGTAACAGCTCTGGCTATCCTGGACTCTCTTTGTAGACCAGGCTGGCCTCGAACTCACAGAGATCCTCCTGCCTCTGCCTCCCGAGTGCTGGGGTTAAAGTCATGTGCCACCACGGCACGGCGTGATTTGCCTTTTTATGGCCTGCGATCCCAGGATCATTTGGGAGCGCCCTGACTTATTTAATCCTCAAAACAAGGTGTTAGGAAACTGAGACACAGTGAGGGTAAGAGACTGTTCCAAGACCACACACAAAAAGTGACAGGACTCAAACTTGGTAAGCAGGCCTAAGCCTGCTCTACCCTGAGGGGAGATGGAGCCCCCCAGAGGGCCCTGGATGGGGCAAGAGTTCCTAAGCTACCCCATATCCTGATGACTCAGGGCCCACAGAAGACCACGAGCTCAGCAGAGCTGCTGTGTAGGCACAGCTAGGGAAAAGATGCACGGCTTAGCACACCCGTCGTCCCTGCTTGAGCCTTCCCGGCACTCACATGTAGCATCCTACCGAGTGTAGCTCCCCTGTACTTCCCTGAGCTTCTGTACCTGGGGATCAGTTGTGGTGACAACCACCCAGGAGTCCGGCTGATACTTTGTGGTCCAGGCCCCCATCATGAGTGTCAGTGGAATGCAGGCAAACGCAACACAGATCAGGCAGGAAGAGCGGGGCTCAGGCCTCTTCCCCAAAGGTATGGATTGGCCAAGCGTGTACCCAGAGCCAGTTCCTCTGTGAGTTCCAGGTCAGGAGGCCAAGAAGAGACCATGGTAGCCCAAGGCTACGACAGGGACCACTCTAAAAGGTGGGGAGCCCAGGAGTTCCTGACACAGGGAAAGATCTAACCACAGCATGGCACGGATCTGCAACACTCACACTCTTCCGCATGCCTGTGCCCCCTAGAACCCAGGAGTAGACTTCGGGGATGTGTCTGAGCGGCTGGCCCTGCGCCGGAGGCTGAAGTGCCGCAGCTTTAAGTGGTACCTGGAGAACGTGTATCCCGAGATGAGGACCTACAACAACACGCTCACGTACGGAGAGGTACCGCCTCTGCATGTGGGCCCTGCTGCCAGCACCCCAGACCTACCTGTGCCCCGACACAGACTCCCGCCTGCATAAACGTGTATGTCCTGGTGCACATCCTCGGACGTTCACGAGCAACCCCGCTCACTACTGACTGCACATGGAAACATAACACACCTTTGCACGCAGAAATAGACCCGAGCAGATGGGCCGAGGAGATGGCTCAGCAGACGGAAGGCGCTTGCTGACAAGCCTGGTGGCTTCAGTTTAATCCTCGCATTGCGCTCTGACCTCCACACCATGACCACACACAAACACACAAAATGAATACTAATTAATTACGTAATTGTTTGTTTGTTTGTTTGTTTGTTTTTTTGAGACAGAATCTCTATGTAGCCCTGGCTGACTTGGAACTTTCAATGTAGTCCATGCTGGTATCAAACTCAGACAGATCCTCCTGCTGGGATTAAAAGTATGCACCGCAGTGCCTGGCAAAAATAAATAAAAATTTAAAAGAAATATACCCAAGTAGATAGGCCTGTGTATATATACTCACATGTATAAACAGATATTCACATGTGCTTTTATACATGTATGTGTAGACGTGCAATTAAACACATGCTGACAAATGCATAAAATCCCCTGCATGGCCATTGTGTATACAACACTCACACATCTGTGTGTATACACACTCACACATCTGTGTGTGTATTCACACGCGTTCATGCATTCATATCAAGATGCATGTAAGCACCAATGTATTATTGCACACGGACATGCATATGCATGTTAAGCCTGTGCTTGCTTGCTCAAGTGAGTGTGTGTGTGTGTACAAGATTTTTATCACATGCATACCTGTGTGTGACGGATGAGGCATACATACTGAGCATGTCTGCTCCTATGGGTACAGGTGCACACACACACACACACACACACACACACACAGATGCATACCATTCCTGTTCATGTACACGGAGCTCCCCAAACACTCACTTTCATCCATATACAAAAAAACAACAACAAAAAAAAGACCAAAAACATCAAACATGGAAGTGCAGACATTTGTGCACTGGCACCCACACGGATACATCCACACCACAATGTGTGCATTATGGCACACCACAATGCGTACGTTATGGGCACACCACAATGCGTACGTTATGGGCATACACAGAAGCATGGGTGCTGTACCAAGCTACCCTGAGCTCCCAAGTGCACAGCTGTGCACAGAGCCCTCTCTAAAGACAGGAAGAGGCACTGCCTTCCTACTTGGCCCAGGCGTGGAATCCAAGGTCTCTCACCACAGAACTGGCAGGGAGGAGGGAAGCCCCTGCCCACCCCCACCCCACCCTCACCCCCCACCAACCCCGCAGACAGCAGCAACCTCCTGTCTCCAGCTTCTCACCTGCATGAGGGCAGCCCAGCCTCCCTGCAGGCAGGTGGTGGTATATACACCGGTCCTGGGACAGCACTCAGGGGTGGGGTTGAGGGGCCTGGTGGGCAGCCCTTGTCAAACCATCACCACTAGGTCAGATCTAGCCTGCGGGTCATGACGCTTTCCT